>NC_052357.1:62595769-62655976 GCF_009727055.1 Benincasa hispida | reverse complement strand
ATTGTCAAGCTTAGTGATGTGCTCATAGGAGTTTTTGCAATTTTACCTTCATTGAATTTGAACCTTTTGAGCAAATCTCTTGTGTATTTTTCTTGACTTATGAAAATACCATCCTTGAGTTGTTTGATTTGGAGTCCAAGGAAGAAGCTAAATTCTCCCCATCATACTCATCTCAAATTCACTATGCATATACTTAGAAAATTCTTCACACAAAGATGGATTAGTAGAACCAAAATAATATAATCCACATATATTGTAATAAAAGCATATCATTTTTTTTAGTCTTAATAAAAAGAGTAGTACCAATTTTACCCATTTTAAATCATTCTCAAGCAAGAAATTACTAATCTATCATACCAAGCTCTTTGAGCTTGTTTTAAGCCATAAAGAATCCTTTTCAACTTATAGACATGATTAGGAAAATCAAAACTTTCAAACCCTGGAGGTTGTTCTGCATAAACTTCCTCCATGATATAACCATTTAAAAATGCAATTTTCACATCCATTTGATACAAAATGAAATTCTTATAAAGAACAAAAGCAAGCAACATTCTAATAGCTTCTAATCTAGCAACGGGTGCAAAAGTTTCTTCATAATCTATTCCTTCCTCTTGACAATAACCTTGAGCTACAAGTCTAGGTTTATTTCTAATGATATTTCCATTTTCATCCATTTTATTTCTAAAGACCCATTTAGTTCTAATTATAGAAGCATGTGAAGGTCTAGGGACTAACTCCCAAACTTTATTCATTTCAAATTGATTTAATTCTTCTTGCATAGCTAAAATTTTAAAATTCATCATTTTCGGCATCTTTAAAACTTTTTGGTTCAATTTGAGAAACAAAAGCAAGATTATTAAACATATTAAGAGAGGAACGAGTTTTCACACCTTGTTCGGGATCACCAAGAATTAATTCTTTGGGATGGGAAGGAGCATACCTCCACTCTTTAGGCATTGATGAAGAACCAACTTCATTCTTTTCGATTAAGCTCACCTCTTGCTTACTTGAAACAATTTCCTTGCCTTTATCACTAACAAGTAAATCTCCAAAATTTCCTTCTAAAACATCACTATAAATAGGCTCATTTAGAAATAACATTGCAAGATTCATCAAATACTACATGCATAGATTCCTCAATTATTAAGTTCTTTTATTGAAAACTCTATAAGCTTACTAGTAGAGTAGCCAAGGAAAATACCACCATCCGTCTTAGAACAAAATTTTCAAGTTTTTCTTTATTATTCAAAATAAAACATTTGCAACAAAAAACTTTGAAAATACCCAATATTTGGAATTTTGTTATGCCAAAGTTCATAAGGAGTTTTATCCAAAGAAGGTCTAATTAAAACTCTATTTAAAACATAACAAGCAGTGTTAATGGCTTCCGCCCAAAAGTATGTAGGTAAACCATACTCATACAACATTGATCTAGCAAATTCTTGCAAAGTACGATTTTTCCTTTCAACTACACGGTTTTGTTGAGCGAGTGTAACTAACATGTCAATCTTTGTTTCTTTTACTTGACTAGTTCCTTCATGAGTAATTTCTAATTTATCCCATATCTCTTTAGCGGTTTTGCAAATAGACACTCTATTATACTCAACTTCATTCAAAGCACAAAATAAACAATTAATAGCTTTGACATTTAAAGAGCATGCTTTCTTTTCATTTATTGACCATTCTTCCTTAGGTTTTATAGTGCTAACTCCATCAACATCTTTTGTTGGAATTTTAAAACCCTCCTTAACAATATCTCATAAATCATAATCAATAGAAAGCAAGAAAAATCTCATTTTGTTTTTCCAATAACTATAATTAGTAACATTAAAGAAATGAGACTTTGTAATAGATTGACTATCGGTAAAAGGGATAAAACCTAAAGTTGCCATAGTTAAAAAACAATTAAGTTTATCAAGAAATAAATATTTTAAGGAGAGCAACCCACTTTGATACCAATTGTTGGATCAATATGGCAACCCTAGAGGGAGGTGAATAGGGTTTAATTAATTTTTTTTTTTAAATTAACCCAATTAAACTAATTAATACACTTTTTATAAATAATAAGAAAAATTCAAATTATGCAACAAATAAGATGACAAAAATGTGATAATTTAATTCTATCAAATTTTATCAAATAAATAAGAACAAACTAAAACATACAATAAATTGCTTAAATTAATTGTAAAAATAAAAAGAAAAGAGTTAGAGAAGAAGACACCGTAATTTTTATAGTGGTTCAGTCAAACTCGACCTACTCCACTCTCCAAGCGCCTCTTGGGAATTTGTATAAAATCTTTTCGACTCTTTCCACGGATTAGAGCCCAACCGTTACACCACCGCTCCTTTTACGGGTTTAAGAGAAAACCCAATCCTTTCCACGGTTTAGGATCAAACTGTTACAAATGTTGGAATTTTTGAAGAACAGAATACAACTCTCACTAGAGTGGATTTACAAGTTTAAGCACTCAACAAGTTTATCCTCACAATACAACAACACTCTCTCAAGAATAAGATGAAAAGAAAAAAAATTGGGAACTTAGAGAGAGCAACAATGGAACTTTTGAGTTTTGGAGGATTATGAAATGTAAAATTTGTTGTTTAAAATTTGGAGAGGAAGATGGTTTATATAGAGATGGAAAAATTTTTAGAAACCACAATTAATTTGGACCATTGGATTTTGGAAAAGAAAAATCAATGGTGGAGATTTTAAACTAAACTAGTCGTTAGATACAAACAAAATATTATATTAAATTCATTTTCTTTTTAAAATTAATCCAAAAAATAAAAAAACATATCATGTGTCAAAAACTAGCCGTTAGACACAAACATAAAATAATATTAAATTTATTTTCCTTTTAATTCATTTTCTTTTTAAATTCATTCTTTTTAAAGTCAATCCAAAAATAAAAAACACACCATGTGTAAAAACTAGCCGTTAGACACAAATATAAAATAATATTAAACTTATTTTTCTTTTAATTCATTTTCTTTTTAAATTCATTCTTTTTAAAGTCAATCCAAAAATAAAAACATACCATGTGTAAAAAACTAGCCATTAGACACAAACATAAAATAATATCAAATTTATTTTCCTTTTAAATTTCTTTTAAATTTCAATTTTTTTATTTAAATCAATCCAAAAATCAAAAGTTCATCATATGTTAATCTCTTAATGATCCACTATTCAACCATATGCTGCCACATGTCTACATGCAAATGGTCTGGTTATGCCACGTCATCCACCACGGTATTTTCTCTATAAACTTGTTTCGGTCATATCATCTTCGTTTTAGCTTCGATTTGAGTGATTCAAGAGGTTTTGGAATCGTTGTTTCGAGCTCTATGCTATGGACATATTAAACCACTAATATTTTTAGTAAAAAATTGAGTTTATTTCATCAAAATATTGATTAATTAGTTAATTAAAATTAATTAATTTGAGATCAAGGGCCAAAAAGGCAACATGTTTAAGCTATACACTTTAAGGATCAAGAGTATGCATTAATAAGAGATACATTAAGAGACTTAAGGTGAGAATGTTTTCTTAGGAAGTAGGAATAGCTCAGTACTAAAGAACCAGAGATGAAGGTACTAGAGTTAGGTTCTAGATATAAGCCTTGACACAATGTTCCCTTAAGAAGTATGGGTAGCTTTGTACTGAAGGACTAGATGTGAAGGTACAAGAGCTGAGTCTAGATATGAGTTTTGATGATAGATCCAGTCTTTGTGCTCATAGCACAAGTAAGACTAGGTGAAATGTGATGGACAAAGGTGACACACCTTAACCTAGGAAGACATGAGGAAGACTAGGTGAGGTGAAGGACAGAGGCGACACACCTTAACCCATGTTGGCATGAGGTAAGGTGATGGACAAATGTGACACACCTTAACCTAGGATGGCATGAGGAAGACTAGGTGAAAGGTGATGGACAAAGGCGACACACCTTACATAGAATAGTATGGAGAGTTGGACAAGAGCATTCCTTCTCTCAGCTAAATAGTAAAGTAATTAAGCAGTTAAGTACAGTAGAGAGCGGACAAGAGGGTTCACTCTCAGATAAAAGGCTAGATATTGGGAGTTGAGCAAGAGGGCCACTCTCAACTGAGGAATAGTCCAGCTATGTACATATATGATACATATAATATTTTATGTGAATAATTTATGAAACCTTGTAATGGAAATGTGTTAAGTTTGGATGACCAATTCAATATGTATTTGAGAATGTTGTTTTCCAGGGTTGGAAGGGGCCACACCTTAGCCTCGGTTATAATGAAAATTGGAAAAAAAGGGTTCTTTTGTTGGAATATAAAAACAAGGAATGGAAGAAAACATGATCATTAAGCATTCTAATTCATTAATTTTAGGCTTAAATTCAATATGCTCATAAACTAAAAAGAAAGTGTCAACACTAACCTTTGAAGTACCTCTTAAATTTCGAATTCTAGTTGCAATCCTCCCTTCCTTTGGATGTGAACCACCACAAGGCCTTCCCTACTATTCTTTGATGCATTAGATTGAGTTGTGGGACTCAAAATAAGCTTGAATTAGGAAAATGGAGGAGAAATGTTTTCTGGTTTTCAACAGAATGAAGACTTTCTTCAAACGGATTTTTCAACAAAAATCTCTTCAATGCATCACCGAATTTCCACTTCAAAAGTGAATTTTATATTGCATGAATTTCAAGCAACAAACTTACTGCATGAATTCCAGCTCAAGCTTGAGAATTTGATCTGTAAAAATAGTGGAACCATGAATGAGCTGCTAGGTTGAAGAAGTGGGAAATTTTCACTTTTCCAATTTTCTAATTTTTTAATTTTTATTCCAATTTTGAAACTTTTCCAAAATTAAAATTAAAAAAATTAACTTTTCAATTTTAATTCTTAATTAAAATTGAGTTTTTATTAATTTTACAAAATTTAATTCAATAATTAATTTTTCTAATTAAATTAATAATTAGACAATTTAATTAATTATAATTAATTAATATCGAATATCAAATTAATTAATCATCAATTCCACTATCATGAATCCTTATTCATGAATTTAATATTTAAGACATATTTAAATATTATCGACTCTCCAGTTTCGTTTAATTCCAAAATTAAACGTGTTTGTAATAATGGCTGGTTTAAAGGGCTGTTTTACCCCCGAGAATACTAAGTCCTACTGATCCTCTAATGAACAATTGGTTTTTAATCCATCATCAAACAGAGTCCCTCTCGGGCCAATGAGAGGGGGGGCCTCTTGTTCAAGACCTAGAGTCAACACTTAAGGGAACAACCTCTCTACTGTCCCTAAAAGTAGGTAGGAGTGAATTCCATCTTCCACCCTATGTCCCCAACTATCTATCCAGTCTTACCCCTGAAATGGAAGGCTTATTGAGTCGGCGCTATTGAGCCAATCCTCACCTATGTAAATCTAAGGATAATCCCGAATAAACAGGAGTTCATAGTTAGCTCAGGATTAAGGTTAAGTTACCTTGGTCATCATTTTGAAATAATCAGTCTTAAACAGTAAACAGTGTTATAAAGTAAGAGTGACTTATTTCTTGGTTCGATCTTGCACAAATCATTGCATAGGACGCCCCCACTCCTCATGTCACTACATGTACGAATCAGGATCACTTCGTCTGTAACACTGTACAACTCCTTGTAACAATTACAAAGTGGGCTGTATTCGATAGTGTTATCAGAATAAGGCACTCAACCCTATAGATCATTTAGACTATTTACTCAAACCTGATCCACTCTTATGTCTCTACATAAAGTTCAAGTACTCATGTAATAGTCATGGATCTTTTAGTTTATTGGATTTATTTCTAAAACGAAATAAGCAATTCATATATTCAATACAACTTTATTGAATCAAACTTCAATAACAACTTTATTGATTTACAGAATGAGTTTATTGTTTACAAACCACGATTTTTAGGACATGAAACCCAAAATCTTTCTCAACCGAGGATTAAACCAGCTATGCTCCAAAAATATTATGTTTTTTAAAAGTTATGCACGAATGCTGCTTGGCTAGTTTTCAGTTTCAGTTTTCAATTATTAGTTTCCAGTTCAAGCATAAGATTTATGTTTTAATTTAGTCACTCACTAGGCTTCTTAAAGCTAATTCTTTTCCTCTATGTTTTTCTTCCCAGGTAGTAAAAGAGAGGAGTCCCACAATGCTGCAAAGGTCAAGGTCTGCCATACCACAGTCACACTTTTGAATTTAAGTTGTTGTAAACAGTTGCAGCTAAGAGTCTGGAATTATTGAGTTAAGTCTGAAGATTGTATAAACGTTATACTGTTTATAATAAAATAAGTTAAGTCAATAGCTGTTGTTTATACTTGGCTTAGTTTAGAATGATAAAAAGGTTCAGAGGGGCAGTAGGTATCACAAAAGAATGGTATCTGCCGTCCTCACATCTCCTTCCAGGTAAGGGTAACATGGCTCAAGAGGGGGTGTGATAAGTTGGTATCAGAGCATAAGTTTTTGGGAAACCCGAGGTTAAACCTAAGGGTTGTGTGGTAAAGTAGAATCCATAGGTTTAAGGGAAACTTAGGAATTACTCAAAGTTAGACTAGAGGAACAACAAAAGTGGTAGACCTAGCAGACAACCTGAGCTAGAATTCAAAATGCTACCTAAAGATCTGCCAAGGAAGGTATGAATGAATTAAGTTATTCTTAATTAGAATTTGAGATAGAAAAGTTATTTATAATTAGTTTGGTTTAAAAACTAGTCATGAGGCTAGGACAAGTACTGTTGGACAAACTAAGGAAGTTAATATTAGAATGGCGCAACAGAAGCGTAATGCTAAAAAAAAAAGGGTTATAAAGTTTTGATATGGAATCGTCACCCAGAATAGGTTCGGACAAAATTTTGAGGATGAAATTTTATAAGGGGGAAGTAATTATGAAACTCGAACCCTACTTTCCCTATTTAAATATGTTTATTGTTGAGATTAGTAAAATGAAGGGTTTAATATTTAAGTTAATGTGGAATTTTAGGGAAATGGGTAAAGGATAAAGAAATGAAGAAGGAAAAATGCTTAAGTATTGGAGACTTAGCTCTTAGGTGTTTATAAGTTAGCCTAGCAAGAAGAAATTTTGGCTAAGTGTTGGCCATGAAAGTGGTGGCCGAGCATCGAGTAAACACTAAGCAAGCATCGAATAAACATTAGGTGAGCATTGAGTAAGTACTAGGTGAGCATCGAGTAAAATCCATGCATGAGTGAGGAAAGGATTGTGCATCGAGTATATGTGATTGAAGAAGGATCGTGCATCGAGTATGCATGAGTGAGGAAAGGATTGTGCATTGAGTATGCATGAACGAGGAAGGGATCGTGCATCGAGTATGTGTGAGCGAGGAAGGGATTAGGCATCGAGTTTACCATTGAGAAATGCCATCGTGCACTGAGTAAAATGCCATCGAGCATCGAGTTTTGCATGAGCGATCAACTTTAAGCACCATTTAAGAAGGCCAACTATGTCGATTTAGTGGAATCAGCCCACTAAATGGGTGTTATGGCAGCCTATTAAGGATGAATGTCTGGAAGATTCAAGTACAAAAGAGAAAAGCTGATTTCAAAAAGCCGTTTTGAGAAAACCAATCGAGCACTTAAAGAGATTCTAAAGCCATCTAAAAGCTAAAGAAGTCTAGTTGATGGTGGAGGGCTACCAAAAGAAGAAATCATCAGGTACTTGTTGAAAATTTGAAGAAAGTGCAAAAAGGTCAAGCTCTTGGGTAATTTAGAGCTAGTGCTAGATTTTTTAGGATTCTGGCCAAATTATAAAAAATTCTAAGCTCAACGTTTGAGGTAAGCTTTTTAAGACATTTCTGAGCAAGTTTGTAGAAGAAAATTTCTTGAGCAAAGGTCTGGAAATTAAGTTATTTAAATTAAAAATTGAGTTTGGAAATTGAACAAGCAGGCAGCTGCTTGGGATGAGTAAACAGGTAGCTTGATGGTCAGCATGTCTGCACGAGATGAGATGGACGCCACCCTATGTGAGGTTGAGCATGGGGCTAAGTAGGCAATCATAAGAGGCTTGGACGCCTAAGGACAAGGCCGAGCTTTGGTATGCAGCTTGTGGAACACCTAGGACATGCGATGGACACTTGTTGGTGGGCGATGGAGAGATGTGCTGTCGCCTAGCCAAGCCTGACTTCCAAAGTTACTCTAAGTGTTCAACGCCTAGAAGGGTTGGCGTTAGAAGTTAAGGTCATTACGTGTGGAAGATTATGAGTTTAAGTATGAAAGTTAGTCTAAAAAGGGAGACCATAACTAGTAGCTAAAATATGTTATTATGTCTACAGGGTGACATCAAGAAGAGAAGCTCATTAATCATGTGAGGATTATCCAAATACTATGAGTGACCTTAAATGCTTTAAATATTTTTCAAATGCTTTATGAATGATTAGAAAATCCATGTTTACTGAAAGCTTTTCATGTTAACTAGTTTCAATAAGTTTTCCTAAGTGTCGCATATCTCTAATATTATGAACATGTGATGATGTATGAAGCTACTAAGTATGTTTAAGCTATGCACTTTAAGGATTAAAAGTATGCGTCAATAAGAGATACCTTAAGAGAGTTAATTCTTGGTAAAGGTGAGAATGTTTCCTTAGGAAGTAGGAATAGTTCAGTATTAAAGGACCAGAGATGAAGGTACTAGAGCTAGGTTCTAGATATAAGCCTTGACACAATGTTCCCTTAGGAAGTATGGGTAGCTTTGTACTGAAGGTCTAGATGTGAAGGTACAGGAGTTGAGTCTAGATATGATGATAGGATCCATTCTACGTGCAAGTAGCACAAGTAAGACTAGGTGAAAGGTGATGGACAAAGAAGACACACCTTAACCTAGGAAGGCATGAGGAAAACTAGATGAGGTGGTGAACAGAGGCGACACACCTTAACCTAGGTTAGCATGAGGTAAGGTGATAGACAAAGGTGATAACCTGGGATGGCATGAGGAAGACTAGGTGAAAGATGATGGGCAATGGCGACACACCTTAATCTAGAATAGTATGGAGGTTTCAGCTAAATAGTAAAGCAATTATGCAGTTAAGTATAGTAGAGAGTGTTCAAGAGGGTTCACTCTGAGATAAGAGGCTAGATATTGGGAGTTAAGCAAGAGGGCCACTCTCAACTGAGGAATAGTCTAGCTATGTATAGATATGATACATATAATGTTTTATATGAATAATTTATGAAACCCTGTAATGGAAATGGTTTAAGTTTAGTTGATCAACTCAATATGTATTTGAGAATGTTGTTTTCCAGGGTTGAAAGGGGCCACATTTAGCCTAGGTTATAATGAGAGGTTGACAAAAGTGTTATTTTTCAACTGAGGATTAGATCGGCTATGCTCCATAAATATTATGTTTTTTAAAAGTTATGCACGAATGCAGCTTGGCTGGTTTTTAGTTTCAGTTTTTTATTACTAGTTTCCAGTTCAAGCATGAGATTTATGTTTTAATTTAGTCACTCACTGGGCTTCTTGAAGATCATTATTTTCCTATATGTTTTTCTTCCTAGATAGTGAAAGAGAGGAGTTCTAGGATGCTGCTAATGTCAAGGTCTGCCACACCATAACCACACTTTCGAATTTAAGTTGTTGTTGTAAATAGTTACAGCTAAGAGTCTGGAATTGTTGAGTTAAGTTTGAAGATTTTATAAACGTTATACTATTTGTAATAAAATAAGTTAAGTCAACAGCTGTTGTTTATACTTGGCTTAAAGTTTAGAATGATAAAAAGGTTCAAATGGGCTATAGGTATCACAAAAGAGCGGTATCTGCCATCTTCACATCTCCTTCCGTGTAAGGGTAACATGGCTCGGAAGAGGTTGTGACACTTCAATAGAATGGTGTATCAGAAAGGAGAAATCGAACCCTGTTGAACATGGTTCTGTCTATGATGAATTACGCTTCCTTTCCTCACTTGTTTTGGGGTTATGCAGTAGAGATTGCAACATATATTTTAATCTGTGTTCCATCCAAAAGTGTTACCAAAACACCTTTGGAGTTATGGAATGGTCATAAAGCTAATTTACGTCATTCAGAATCGGGGATTGCCCAGCACATGTGCTTGAGGCAAATCCTAAGAAACTAGAATCTCGTTCAAAATTGTGTCTATTTATAGGCTACCACAAAGGAACTAGAGGTGGTTTCTTCTTCGACCCTAAGGAAAATAAAGTGTTTGTATGATAAACTTTACTTTTCTGGAAGAAGACCACATAAGGGAGCATAAGCTCCGCAGTAAAGTTGTGTTGAATGAACTTTCCAAGGAATCTACTGAACCTTCAACAAGAGTTGTTGAAGAACCCAACACTTCAACAAAAGTTGTTGAAGTTAGATCATCTAGTATGTCAAATCCACCTCAAATGTTGAGGAAACCTTGACGCAGTGGGAGGGTTGCGAACGCATCTGTCCTTTATATAGGTTTAACGGAAATCCTAGCTATGGTAGCTGATGGAGATTTTGAGGATCTATTGTTTACAAGAAGGTAGTGGAGAAGTTGACAAAGATGAGTGGATCAAAGCTATGGATCTTGAAATGGAGTCGATGTCTTTCAATTTAGTTTGAGATCTTGTAAATCTACCTGATGAGATTAAGCCTATAGGTTGCAAATGGATTTACAAGATAAACAGAGTGTTGATGAGAAGGTACAAACCTTCATGGCTAGACTAAGGGTAAAGGGTTAGACCCAAGTTGAGGGAGTCGACTATGAGGAGACTTTCTCACCTGTTGCCATGCTCAAGTCTATCTGGATCCTCCTATTCATTACCTCATATTTTGACTATGAGATTTAACAAATGGATGTCAAGACTGCCTTTTTGAATGGAAATCTTGTATAAACCAGATATATGGATCAGTTCGAGGGATACATAATCTAAGGTCAAGAGCAAAAGGTTTGCAAGTTTCATCGGTCCATTTATGGACTGAAGCAAGCTTCTCGATCTTGGAACATAAGGTTTGATACAACGATAAAATCTTATGGCTTTGATTAAAATGATGACGAGCCTTGTGTATATAAGAAGATCATCAACAGTTTAGTAGCCTTCTTAGTGTTATATGTAGACGATATCCTACTAATCTGGAATGATGTAGATCTACTAATGGAAGTTAAGAACTAGCTAGCGACCCAATTCCAAATAAAATATTTTTTAGAGGCTCAGTTTTTTCTAGGAATTCAGATTTTATAGATCGAAAGAACAAAATGCTTGCTCTGTTTCAAGCATCGTACATTGACAAAATTCTTGTCAAGTATTTGATGCAGAACTCCAAGAGAGGTTTGTTACCTTTTAGGCATGGAGTAATATTGTCTAAAGAACAGTGTCCTAAGACATCTCAAGAAGTTAAGGAAATGAGATGGATCCCCTATGCATCGGCTGTTGGCAGCCTATTTTATACGATGTTATGTACTCGATCTAACATCTGTTATGCGGTGGGGATAGTCAGTAGATATCAGTCTAATCCAGGATATGATCACTGGATCATCGTTAAGAATATCCTTAAGTATCTACGGAGAATGAGGGACTACATTCTTGTGTATGGTTATAAGGATCTGATCCTTACAGGATACACAGACTTTGATTTTCAGACTGATAAGGATTCTAGGAAATCCACATTAGGATCAGTGTTCACTTTTAACAGAAGAGCAGTAGTTTGAAGAAGCAGTAAGCAAGGGTGCATTACTGACTCCATCATGAAGGCTGAGTATGTAGCGGCTTGTGAAGCTGCTAAAGAAGCTGTTTGACTTAGGACGTTTCTGACTGATCTGGAAGTTGTTCCAGACATGTCAAAGCTCATCACACTTTATTGTGATAATAGTGGTGCTATGACTAATTCCCAATAGCTTCAGATTCATAAATGCAGGAAGCACATAGCTCAGGAGCTGTCTCTTATACACATCTAGATGTGTATAAGAGACAGGCTTCAGAGCACGATGTTGCTGATCCATTTACAAAGGCCTTCACGGTTAAGGTGTTTGATGGTCACCTGCAGAGTATGGGTCTATGGGACAGGTCTCATTTAGTCTAGTACAAGTGCTGTCTCTTATACACATCTAGATGTGTATAAGAGACAGGCTTCAGAGCACGATGTTGCTGATCCATTTACAAAGGCCTTCACGGTTAAGGTGTTTGATGGTCACCTGCAGAGTATGGGTCTATGGGACAAACCTCATTTAGACTAGGTCAAGTGGGAGATTTGTACTGGGCGTGTTATGCTTTAGTTTATTGTTTGTGTACTTTGTATATTAATTTGACTTTTACATTATACACCTTACTAACTTTAGGTCAAGTGGAAGACTATCGGGGTTAATGCCCTAAATCTCATAGGGTCTATAGTTAATAATTGTAATGTTCAAACATTTTATTTATGTAATAAAATATGTGATGTTTTATTTCAAAATTAGTTGCATTAACCATAAACCAATAAACTAACATCCAAAGTTATCTTTTAGCTTAAACATGTATGTAGAGACATACAAGTGAATCATATTTAAGTGATAACCTAAATGGTCTGTAGTAGATGGATAAGGTTGGATACCTTATCCTGGTGACACTATAAGTATGACTCGCTTTGTAGATATTTCAATTGTTGTAAAGTACCACAAAAGATCTGATCTTGATCATTCATGTGGAGACATATGAGCGAGGATATTCTATACAAAGGAGTTTGTATAAGACCAGACCACGAAACTTTTAGTCTCATTATATAACACCGTTCATAATAGAGGCTTACATTTCACTAGGATGACCATAGGTAACATAACTTGAATCCTGAGTGAGTTGTGAACTCTTGCCTATGAAGGCAGTCCTTTGATTTGTATGGGTGAGAGTGGCCAGATTGCCGACTCAACAAGCCTACCATTTTGAGGATTCGTCTGATTAGGGAGCTGGGAACATAGATACATAAGAAGGAATTCACTCCTTCCCCAATGTCGAGGTAAGTAGATAGATTGCTACCTTAAGGGCTGATTCTAGGGCTTGAACAATGTGGCGTTACACCCTCTCCTGGCCCGATAGGGGTTTGGTCATAGTTGATGTATGATTTATTGTTCATTAGAGGGATCAGTGGCACTTAAGGAGTTAGATGTAACTGTAGGGGCAAAACGGTATCTTGGTATAGCTGTACTTACGAGCAATTTGTGAAGGGTCATCGTACTGTTGATTGGTTATATGTAATAGACATAGAAATATATCTGTAGTGCAAAGAGTGCAACTGTCGGTCTTTAGTGGAGTGCCTGACAGTTAACGGATGGTGAATAATTTTATTAAAGATATTTAATTAATTATTCACATATCGTTGGAGCTTCAAGCTACAGGTCATTGAGATCACCTCTGTAGCTCAATGGGAATTAATGAGAATTAATTTTTTGATTGATTTGAATTCTTCAAATTAATTAAGGGTTAATTATATGTGATATAATTAATTTAATCTAATTATATATGATATAATTACTATAATGTATTTTGATACACTATAATATAAAGTTTATTTGAGGGAAAATAAATATTTGAATATGATTCAAATATTAATTATATGAATTCGATTCAGATAATTAAATTTAATATAAATGAGATTTATATTATATACCATTGGTGAGAGAATAGAAACTATAGGTTATATTGTATTTGATACAATATAAAAGCTATAGGTTATGTGTTATATTCGATATAACATATAGTTTAATACATATTATATGATAAGGTAGATATCATATAAATATATATATTAAATTGATTTATGATAATAAATTAATTTAATTTAATTTATTTTAAAGATCATATTGGTAGGGAGTCGTAACTCCCTCCCCTTCTTTTCTCTCTAAAATGTTGTAGTGAGAAGTAAAAAGAGGTTGTTCTTCTTCTTTCTGGTATGGTTTTCATAAGAAAAAGAGACATAAAAAAGTTCTATGAGAATTGCTAAATATCATCTCTTCCTCTCAATACTCTAAAAAACCCTATCTTCCAAAATAGCCAGGCCCACAAAACTCTTGGATTCTCACCCAGAGAATACAGAGGTAACATTTGTGCTGGTGTCCATATTGATGGTTAAAGGGTTCGAGATTGTTTGTGACAAGATTCAAAAAAGGAATCTCGTGAAGAAGAGTTCTTCAAGGGTAAGGTTTCTTAGATCATTTTTCTTTTATGTAATATATTTTTAAAGCATGCTACAATTATCTTTTAAATGCATAATCTGTATGTTTTTGCTGTAAAATTTATGTTATGTTAAATTTGGGTATTTAGTCCGATCCCATGCTTCTGCTCAAGGACCTTCATTGGTTCCTTCACACACGAGGGACCACAAACCACGAAGTAAAATAGTTTTAAGTGAAATGTCTAACAAAGCTACTGATACTTCAACAAGGGTTGTTGAAGAGTCTAGTACATGAACAATGGTCGTTGATGGTTGTTCATTTAGTCAAACATACCCATCTTAAAAGTGGAGATTTTCATGATGAAATGGGAGAGTTATGAACCCACCTGTATGCTATATGGGTTTAACAGATGCCCAAGACATCATATCTAATGATGGTGTTGAGTATCCATTGTCTTACAAGCAAGCAATGAAAGATGTTGACAAGGATGAATGGATTAAAGCCATGAATCAAAAAATTGAGTCTACGTACTTCAATTCTATCTGGGAGCTTATAGATCAACCTAATGGAATAAAACCTATAGGTTACAAGTGGATCTACAAGAGGAAAAGAGGTGTAGATGGAAAGGTACTAACCTTTAAAGCTAGACTAGTAGAAAAAGGTTATACCCAGGTTGAGGGAGTGGACTATGAAAAAGCTTTTTCACCTATTGCCATGTTAAAGTCTATTCAAATTCTCTTGTCCATAGTCACATATTATAATTATGAAATATGATAAATGGATGTCAAGGCTACCTTTTTGAATGGTAATTTTGAAGAGACCATCTACATGAATCAACCAGAGAGATCCATTAACAAGTTCAAGAGTAAAAGGTTTGCAAGCTTAATTGGGCCATTTATGGACTTAAACAAGCATCTCGATCTTGGAATATGAGATTTGATACTGCGATCAAATCTTATGGCTTTGATCAAAATGTTGATGAGCCTTGTGTTTACAAGAAAATTATCAACAACTCAGTAGCTTTCCTCGTGTTGTATATGGATGATATCCTACTCATTTAGAATAGGGTAGCTTTTTTGATTTATGTAAAGAAATGGCTAGCAGTCAAGTTTCAAATGAAAGAATTGGGAGAGGCGCAATTTGTTCTAGGGATTCAGATCCTCAGGGATCATAAGAACAAAATGTTGGCTGATAACTTGTAGAAATACAAGTTATTTATACTATTTTATTTAGATATTGCGGCTAAAAGAAAGAAAAGTTGCGTCGATAGTATAGAAATTGGCTAAGAAATGCGAAAATTATAAAATGTCGTCAATACATCCACTAACACCATTGCAATGGTAGAATAGAATGTTACAATTTCTGTTTTGCAGGAAATCAGTCACCGCATGCGTTTATGGCTCAAAGATACAATGAACAACGCATCTACGTCTCATTGCGCCCATCAATCGAGAACGAAGAGATGATCAACGCAATGACGGCGCATGCGATAATCGATTAAGAGCTCTAGTGATAAATGCAATTTCAACCGCATGCGGTAATAAAAAATAACAATGCATGCGGCGATCGATCGAAGATGTAAAGAGCAATGCATTTGTGGAGGATTCTGACAAGTGTACAGCTTTCAGTTGTGCATTTCTAACGGGTTGATTGCGTAACAGAAGGAATTTCTCATTCCGCCATTTCAGGAACTACCATAACCATACAGTGGGGACCACACATTCAAAGAGCCAAGCCTCACCTATAAATAGCTTATGCAAATTCACTGAAAGATATACATGAATACATAGAGACGTGCATATACTGATTTTGAGAGAGAGACTAGTCTGAAGCGACCATCCAGAGTAGATCCGGGCGAACCACGAGACAAGGCCGAGAGGTGAGTCTCCGAGCAGAGAATCCTTCCTATTCCCGTAGTTGAAGCTCTGTGTGAAGGTCAATTCTATCGGATAGCAAGCCTGAGAGGGAAGCTTTCCTCTCCATTACTTCCACACGCCGGCAAGCATAATCTCCGTTCGAAATCTATGCCAAGACCTTGACACTCCTTTTGTATTTGTTTCTAATCTCTATTTCATCATCTGTATTCACCTTCTCTAATCTTTCATTCACACCATATATCAGACGCTTAATTTTAGTATTAAATGTTATGATAATTTCCATTGTCATCTCTCTGTCTCTTTCCGTACATCCATAATCCATTTTCTCCATGATGTGTTCTTAATCCCATGGGTAAATAGCAAGAATTAAGTGAGTAAGTTAATTTGTGTTAAGAAAATAATTAAGTTTAGCTAAAGCATGCTCGACGGCATCTTCACCTGTGAGAGCAGAAGTGAAGATGTTATTCTACCTATCGAGAGAAGGTTGGAAGAATGCGTTAACTAAAGCAAGAAGTATTTTTCAGAGATGGAAACAACATTGCATTCATCATGTTCATCTCTATTTCACCATAGAGATATGGGAACGCGACCGATCACCGAGTGATGTATCCAAGGAAAAGCGGAACCTTAGTTGCATCTTTAACGCAATTGAAAAACTTGCGATGTTTTACTATTTACTCTTTCTCTTTCTGCTTCATTCATAAAGACTTGCCATCGCATACATCGAATCTTTGTACAACTTCACAGTCAGTTCTCGACCTCAGTACCATGTATCATGTATCTTGTATCTTGTATCATATTAGTTTAGGATTTATTTTGTTAATGCATTTTTACTTTCATCGCAATTTATATTTCTGTATAAACCTAAATTCTTTATTCATTGTTAAAAACTGATCGCATATATCACAATAGTAACGCATTAACGAAAACAATCCCTGTGTTCGACCTCAGATTATTCTGAGAAACTTGCGTTGGAATTATACTTGGTTTCAGTGCAAGGATACTTGTGACATGCACTACTACATTGCATACTACGGGGATATTATTAACAACACATATATTTGGACGTAGTATCGCATAAAAATTTCTTTATCGCAAAAGCACTTGAGCATATATTCAACACATTATCTATCATCACAGTGCATGCATAATAAAGATAAATTTTTATCGTATCAAGTTTATGGTGCCGTTGCCGGGGATTGGTAATAGTTAGTATTGAATAATTTTGTGGTATTTTGTAGGACAGATCTCTTTGTACTGTCTGTTTAACGTAAAGAGCAGGCTGACAGTTTCTGAGTACTTGAATTGATCCAGAAATTCTAAACTGACCCAGAGATCAAGTGTATTTTTCACGTAGGAACACATCAGAAAGAAATGTGCAACGCATTCTCCATACCTGGTGTGACTCCCGAAGGAATTAGATTGTATCTCTTCCCATACACACTGCGGGATGAGGCAAGGAGGTGAACAATGTCCTTGATGACATTGTGCAGGCAAGTTTGATCGACTGCAGAGGTGTGGATTGTTGTAATCATGGAAAATCGTCTTTCAATCCATATTTCTAAATTCTATGTTTAATTGCTTTCTTAATTGCTTCCTTTATTGCTTCATGAATTTTGTCATTTATTGTTTCCTTAAATTAGCTTTGCGTTATGAATTTTCTTTTCATTTAATTCGATTGTGCCAATTTCAGTTCTTTGTTCAATTCCCTTACTTTTCTGTATTAATTGCGTTATTCTTAATTTTCGTGAATGATTAATAAGAAGAAAGTAAATACCGCAAAGTCCTAGGGACTTGCGTTGATGGAAAAAAAATAAAAAATAAATAAATATAATAATAATAAAACACATCCGGTATGCATTGCGATGATGGGGGCATGTTGTGATAACAAGATGCACTTTTCGTTCATACTTCACAAATGCATTGCGCTGAGGAGTGTGTTGCACTCATATGTATTTTTCGCCCGTCCTTAGCGAAAACGTACTATGTCGAGGTAGTGTTGCACCAGTAAAAATACAATGCACCTGTCCTCCAGAAATGCGTTGAGTTGAGGGGTGTGTTGCGCTTATACATGCGTTGTTGCCCGTCCTCTGCAAAGATGCATTTGCGTTAATGGATGCATTGTGTTAACTTTAACCTTGCGCCCATGCAAATAAAAACACCAAAGACAATTCTTTTTGCAATAGAGTAGTCCAATGTTATAGGCTTCCAAGAAATGTGATTTCAACAGATGAAAGGACGTACTGTCTCTGCTAATTCACTGAAATGGACGAGCCGCGACAATAGGCTTTTTGCAGTACCTCGAGGCCTGCCCAATCGCAGAATTTGCGTTGGGCTCATATCAAGGCCCAACCTATAAGTTCCGTCCTACCCTTCTTAGGTCATATATTTGAATCTTTTGCAAATAGAAGCCCTAAGCGCAGCTCTGCATACCCAGACTTTCGAGTTTTCTTCCTAAAACCCCTAAAAGAACTTTCCCAGCTCTTTCACTCAGTACAAACATGGCCAATCAGTCTTCCCATTCATCCCTCTTTACCTCATCACCCTCACCAGCTGAAATCACTTGAAAAAGAGGTGGCATTCCTCGCAGCAAGCCGCCACTTTGCCGCAAAACCAAAACCCATCCTCGAGTCACTGGAAAACCTCGGTGAAAGCCTTTAACAGCCAGACCACTCCCAAATTAGAGAGGAGCAGAGCACGAAGAGTGCCTCACTCCAACATTGTCTTCTGAAAAAGAAAAAAGAGGAGATGACAGAGAAGTGTTCGGGAGTATTTTGAGTAATATGGAGAAAGAAGGAGGGCTACCCGAGGCTGGGTTGTAATCAGCCACTACCTTCGAGGAAGAGATGGAGGAACTTCGAGAAGGAGCGCCCTGGCCGTTTCAGATCCTAAGGAAACTGTTCAGGGCTACTTTGGAGGAATTGGTGGCGAGAAGCAGCCGAAAATGGTTGAGGAGAAGAAGAAGAAGAAGATCAAGAAGAAGAGGGCAGAAGATGATGAGAAGCCCAGCCCCGAAAGGAGAAGAAAGAAAGAAAAAGAGTGAGAGGAGAGAAAGCAGGCGAGAAGAGGAGCGCCTGAAGAAGAAGGAAGAGAAGAGAAAAAGGGCTGAGAGCCCAGAAGTCGACGGAGAATCAACCACTGCAAGGGTGGATGGGGGGGTGGCAACGCAACAAAGAGAATCAGTGCAACCTAAAGAGGAATCAACGTAAATAAAAACGGTTGCGATTATGATGGAGAGGATTCAGACATCACACCCCCTTATGTGGCGTCGCAAGGAGAATGCACCGCAAGGGTCAACAATCGACCCATCAATTTTGCAAAGTGCAGTAGAAGAGAAGAAAAGGAGAAGAATAGAGGAAGAAGAAAAACAAGAGAAGATGTTGTGGGCACAACAAATCATCGTAGAAGGCGACTTAAGAAGAAAATTACACGATGAAAATGTGCGCCGCAACAACGCAATATCGACAGAAGATGATAGAATAAGGCTCGAGGAAGAACAATGCATATTGCTGGCTTCAGAGCAATTCGAAAGAGAAATGAGAGAAGAAGAAGAGGAAGAAAAGAAGAGAAGGAAGAGAAGGAGAAGAGGCGTAGAGAAAATGTTCAGTGTATTCGAGAAAAGAAAAGCAATGAAATTACAGAGTGGGAGAAGGAAGAATAGCGCAAGGAACGGGAAAAGAGACAAAAACAAAGATCCCACCTTGCGCTGACAAAAGGAAAGGGCAAAGTAGTAGCGGTTAGCAGTGAGCCTGCGTTGGCCAAAGGACGCCCATCAAAGAAGAAAGAGAACGATGACATGATGATGGAAATGGGGTTCTTTCCTGTGCTAACGCCACTACCAGACTTAATCACAAGTGTTGTACTGGAACATGGATGGGAAACATTCTGCCAGTGCCCATCCATTGTAATCCCAACGGTAGTGTGAGTTTTCTATAATGGACGACTTCATGGTACCAAAGATGCGATGATCATGAAAGGAGAGGTAGTGCCTTTTAGCGTAAAGGACATCAATGAGTTATATTAGATGAAGGACATCCCAGAGGTGTCGGGTAATAAAATCATTGATGATCCCACAGAAGAACAGATGGATGATGCGCTGAAGATATTAACGCAACCGGGCATTCAGTGGTTGGTATCTATGAAAGGCATCAGAACCTTTGCGTCCAATAAACTGCTTCCAGAAGCGCGACTTTGAGTGTATTTGGTGAAACGGTGACTCATCCCGACTTCTCATGACAAAACAGTTTTGAGGGATAGAGTCATAGCTGTATACTGCATCACACGCGGCATTCCAATAGATGTAGGCCAGTTGATCGCAAGGCAGATTCGAGGTTTTGTGAGGTGCATAAGAGGCCAGTATTTCTTTCCTTGGACAGTTTCAAGCTTATGCCTTTCATTGGGTATAGGTATTGAGGAAGAATCAATGCCAGGAGTCCATGGCCTCATCAACATCAAGATTTTGAGAATGCTTCTCAAAGATTCCCCACATTGCCCCGAGCTTCCACTGAAAAGGCCAATCATCGATTTAAATTCGCCGCAGCAACCAAAGCCCAAGAAACAGCGCAAGGTTGACAAAGGCAAAGAAAAAGTCCAAGCGCCATCACCACAAGATTAAGAACTCTTGGACCCCTTACCTTTGGTGATTCGCCCTCCAAGCCCTCCTACAGAACCCCTCTCCCACTCCCCGAACAATTTACTGTCCTCCTCGCTCCTGCTTCACCCAATGCATATCTAGTAGCTCCCTCCTCCCCTTCATCTTCACCGCAATTTTCCCCTCCACCATCGCATGTTAACGACCCACATGATTTGGGTTAAGGCACTTCTGCCCAACCTCAAAACGTTGATGGTGAAACATCGTAGGCACAACCCACCATTGCCACCCTAGCTGCTGACCTTGTTGATATGCGTTCTCTTCTTTCTCATCAACATGACTTTTTCTGCCAGCAAATAACGGGGGTACACGAGCGACAAGCAGAGTTACAACGCAGTGTTGCGATGACAAGGCAGGTGCTGATCAACATTTAACGCAATATCTACACAATCCACCTGAACCAAAGACAAGTAGCAGATCGCAACCATGAGTACTTAAACTTTTTGACAGCCTATCTACATGGTCCCATGGTGCCTCTGCATTTACAACAATATCTGCACTTTGAAGAAGCTCCCCGTGTTCCTCCACAAAATCCTCCTCCTGAACCTCCTCCTTAATAATTCTACTAATTTTTTTGTTGCGGTCATTCTTTCATTTTATTCATTTCATTATTTCTATGTATAGAAGCTATTTCTTGATTCTTTGTACATGCTCAAATTTTTTATTGCGTTATTTGTAATTCTTTGTATACTCGGTTAATTTTTAATATAATTGAGTAACAATTCTTTCCGTATGCGTTAGCCTCTTATTTATCATCCTTTGTCAATTATTGTGATGTTCTTTATCTTTTATTTTGCGTTATTTATTGCGTTGCCATGATGAGTTATATGCATACCCTTAGAAACATTTCTCACACTTTGTATTTTCTGACTAACACTTAGATAATTCGTAGCAATAGCATTGCTTTACCTTTTATCCTTCAAGACTTTGCTCAAACCTTCTTTTCAAAATTTTGACCAAGTGTTTTGTCTATTCTGTCCAAAACAACGCAATGAGGACCTTACACATCTCTAGATTTGAGGGTGGGGAAGGTCTGAGTAGATGCGATCAAGCAGATGTGGTTATCATTAGAAAATGCGTTCATTGTCAAAAAAAAAAAAAAATCATACAAACTCCAATGTCAGCGTAAGGGAAAACCCAAACGTGATAAGAGTTAAGTCATGAAAGGAACCTACTCGTAGTTGGATGTTCGCACGACACCTGTGGGAGCAAGCAAAACGAAGGTGGGTTTCCAAGAACGACGCAATATGAAAAGAAAAAAAAATGAAAGAAAAATAGAAGAATATAAGAGACAACTCCTCTGACCAACAAAAGTTAAACTTAGCTGAAAATCAAGAGTTGAAGTTGAGATTGCCACACAACCATAGTTGGATGTTCGCATGACACCCGTGGGAACAAGCCAAAACGAAGGGTGTAACCATAATCAACAGTCTCTAATAGAATGACGCAAACTAGACCACCACTTACAGATGCACCAAGTTGTTTTTGCATGAAGAGGTAAACATTCTTTTCAAAATAAGAAAGAAATTTTTTAGTAGAGATTTGTTGTATAAAGAATAAAGTAGGGCATGTTTATGAATTATTAAAGGATAGAAGGAAATTGCATTGTTAAGTAATATTGCTTAGGTGGAGCATTCGGAGTAACCAATCGACGCAAAATAAGGATAGAAATTGAAAAATATTGCCTTGGTTGAAGATATGCTTGAGGACAAGCATATATCTAAATTTGGGGGTGTGATAACTTGTAGAAATACAAGTTATTTATACTGTTTTATTTACATTTTGCGGCTAAAAGAAAGAAAAGTTGCGTCGATAGTATAGAAATTAGCTAAGAAATGCGAAAATTATAAAATGTCGTCAATAAACCCACTAACACCATTGTAATGGTAGAATAGAATGTTACAATTTCTGTTTTGCAGAAAATCAGCCACTGCATACGTTCATGGCTCAAAGATAAAATGAACAACGCATCTATGTCGCATTGCGCCCATCAAGTGAGAACGAAGAGATGATCAACGCAATGACGGCGCATGCGACAATCGATCAAGAGCTCTAGCGATAAATGCAATTTCAACCGCATGCGGTAATAAAAAATAACATTGCATGCAGCGATCGATCGAAGATGTAAAGAGCAACGCATTTGTGGAGGATTCTGACAAGTGTACAACTTTCAGTTGTGCATTTCTGATGGGTTAATTGTGTAACAGGAGGAATTTCTCATTCCGCCATTTCAGGAACTACCATAACCATACAGTGGGGACCACACATTCAAAGAGCCAAGCCTCACCTATAAATGGCTTATGCAAATTCACTGAAAGATATACATGAATACATAGAGACGTGCATATACTGATTTTGAGAGAGAGACTGGTCTGAAGTGACTGTCCAGAGTAGATCTGGGCGAACCATGAGACAAGGCCGAGAGGTGAGTCTCCGAGCAGAGAATCCTTCCAATTCTCATAGTCGAAGCTCTGTGTAAAGGTCAATTCTATCGGGAAAGCAAGCCTGAGAGGAAAGCTTTCTTCTCCATTACTTCCACACGCCGGCAAGCACAATCTCCATTCAGAATCTATGTCAAGACGTTGACACTCCTTCTGTATTTGTTTCTAATCTCTATTTCATCATCTGTATTCACCTTCTCTAATCTTTCATTCACACCATGTATCAGACGCTTAATTTTAGTATTAAATGTTATGATAATTTTCATTATCATCTCTCTGTCTCTTTCCGTACATCCATAATCCATTTTCTCCATGATGTGTTCTTAATCCCATGGGTAAATAGCAAGAATTAAGTGAGTAAGTTAATTTGTGTTAAGAAAATAATTAAGTTTAGCTAAAGCATGCTCGATGGCATCTTCACCTGTGAGAGCAGAAGTGAAGATGTTATTCCACCTATTGAGAGAAGGTTGGAAGAGTGCGTTAACTAAAGCAAGAAGTATTTCCACAGATGGAAATAACCTTGAGTTCATCACGTTCATCCCTATTTCACCATAGAGATATGGGAACGCAGCCGATCACCGAGAGGTGTACGCTAAGGGAAAGCAGAACCTTAGTTGCATCTGAACGCAATTGACAAACTTGCGATGTTTTACTATTGACTCTTTCTCTTTCTGCTTCATTCATAAAGACTTGCCATCGCATACATCGAATCTTCAACTTCACAGTTAGTTCTCGACCTTAGTATTATGTATCATATATCTTGTATCTTGTATCATATTAGTTTAGGATTTATTTTGTTAACGCATTTTTTCTTTCACCGCAATTTATATTTTTGTATAAACCCAACTTCTTTATTCATTGTTAAAAACCGGTCGCATATATCACAATAGTAATGCATTAACGAAAACAATCCCTGTGTTCGACCTTGGATTATTCTGAGAAACTTGCGTTAGAATTATACTTGCTTTCAGCGCAAGGAAACTTGTGACACGCACTACTACATCGCATACTACGGGCATATTATTAACAACACATATATTTGGACGTAGTATCGCATAAAAATGTCTTTATCGCAAAAGCACTTGAGCACATATACAACACATTATCTATCATCACAGTGCATGCATAATAAAGATAAATTTTTATCGTTACATTGGCCTTGTCTTAGGCATCATATATTGTCAAGATGCTTGTCAGATATCGATGCACAATTTAAAAAAAGGGTTTATTACCTTTCAGGAATGGAATTGTTTTGTCTAAGGAACAGTGTCCTAAGAATCTTCAAGAGGTCGAAGAAATGAGACGAGTCCCCTATGCATCGGCTGTTGGCAACCTTATGTATGTAATGTTATGTATCAGACCTGACATTTGCTATGCAGTAGAAATTGTTAGTAGATATCAATCCAATCCAAGATTAGATCATTGGACAATGAAAACAATCCTCAAGTATCTAGGAGGACGATGGACTATATGCTTGTTTATGGAGCTAAGAATTTGATCCTTACATGATACACATACTTTGACTTTCTGACCAATAGGGGGTTCTAGGAAATTCACATCAAGGGCAATGATTACTCTGAATGGAGGAGCTATAGTTTGGTGAAACATCAAGCAAGGATGGATTGCAGACTCCATTGTAGAAGCTGAATACATGGCTGGTAAAGTAAAGATGCATAAAATAGAAGCTAACAGAATCATTGATCACTCTAATTACACTTAATTTGAGAACAAAGCATGCTGAGAAACAACTTTTAACTGAAAGAGGGTTTCATTGTGTATATCTTTGTAGATTTCCACTTGCTCCTTGCTTAATCCATGAACTTGGATTTCCACATCACCAATAGAACACCAAGAGGATCTTCTCTACTATTCTCAGTCTTGGATTGAGTGGTGGAAACTTAGAATTGAGAGGGATAAAGTGGGTTTTAGAGATCTTAAGAGTAAAACAGTTTTTGCTAAAAATTGTTTTCAAAATTCAGAATGCATGAAGCCTCAATCTTTGAATATTGAAGCTTTTATCATGTTCAAGCATGTAAGCAATTGACACTTCAATTAGCACTTAGATAGTGGGTAAGGTGTTAAAACTTGGAATAATCCACTAACATTTAGTGAATTTGGGGTAAACCCATTTTCATCTAAAAAAAATTTTAATTTGAGTTTTAATCTAATTAATTTTACTTTAAAATTAAATTAGATAAAAACTAAAATTCAATACTAAAATTGAATATTATAAATTAAAAACAATTTTTTTAAAATGAATAATTAATTAAACATATTTAATTAATTAAACAATAATTTAATATCCATATATTAAATTAATAAAACACCTAATTTAAACATGAATCCCATCCATGTAATCAATATTTAAATATTTTGAACTCTCCAATTACGTTTAATTTCAACAAAAGTAAACGTTATTATATAGAATATAGTTATCCAAACTCTAAAATTGAAATTGAACATTTCAAATTCCAAACCCTAATTTCGGATTTGAACACTTCAAATTTGCCCAATTTTCTAATCCAAGGTTTAATATTTTACGAGCTAGTAGAGGGACCTTATGGACCTACAGATCATGAGCTCTAACGATTTGAGATTAATTGGCTAAACTTTTTAAACGAAATTAATCAATATTCGTTAACTACTGAGACATACCACTATAGCTCGACAATTGCACTCTTCTCACTGTAGATATATTTCTGTCCACTTGGTTTAATCATAATCAGTAAATCGATCATTCACAGATCGTTTGTATTTATAGCTAGGTCAAAATTATTGTTTTACCCTTGTAAATACATCTCACCCTTTAAGTCACCACTGATCCTCTATTGAATAATTGGTTTATAGTCCAACTAATAAATCATGTCCCTCTCGACCATGAGAGGGCGAGGCCCCTTTGTTCAAGACCAAGAATCAATACTTATGGGAACAACCTATCTGCTAACCCTAAAATGGGTAGGAGCGAATTCCATCTTGTAGGACTGTGTCCCTAGCTATCTATATGGTCTTATCCCTAAAATGGGAGGCTTATTGAGCAGTGTTGTTGAACTACTCTCACCTATGCAGATCAAAGGATAATCCCGAATAAACAAGAGTTCATAGTTAGCTCAGGATTAAGACCGTGTTATGAAATAGTCAGTTTTAACAGTAAATGGTCGTTATGAAGAAAAAGTGACTATTTCATGGTCCGGTCTTATGCAAACATTTTTTGCATAGGATACCTCCACTCATATGTCTCCACATGAACGATTCGGGAACACATCGTTTGTATCAATAACACAAAGTAGGCTGCATCCATAGTGTCCCAAGGATGGGGTACCCAATCTCATCCATATACTTATAGGCCTTTTTGGCTATATACTATAACTTGACCCTCTTTTATGTCTCTACATAAAGTTAAAGTATTCATACTATAGCCATGGATTCGTTTATTGGATTTTATAACATAATGCAATTTTAAATAGAATATGTTTTACTGAATAAATTCTTCAACAGTACTTTTATTAATAAATAGAATATGTTTCCATGATTATGAACTGCGAATTTTAGGACATTCACAACAGTAGCTGCTTGTGAAGTAGCTAAAGATGCTGTTTGGCTAAAGAAGTTCCTTACCGATTTGGAAGTTGTTCCAAATATGTCTTTGCCCATCACAATTTATTATGATAAAAGTGGTATTGTAGCAAATTCTAAGGAAATTAGGAGTCATAAAAGAGGCAAACACATTATGCAAAAATATCACTTGATTCGAGAGATTATGCAATGAGGTGACGTGATGGTCATGAAGATTGCTTTAGAGTACAATGTTGCTGATCCGTTTACAAATGCTCTTACAGCTAAAGTGTTCGAGAGTCATTTAGAAAGTCTGAGTCTACAGAATATACGACATATTGTCTAAGGCAAGTGGGAGATATAACTGGGTATAGTGTATGCCCTAATTTATTGTATTTTTGTACTTTATTTGTATTGTACATTTTACTTACCCTTAACTTTAGGACAAGTGGGAGATTGTTGAGATTGATGTCCTAAATCTCTATTATATTCTCGTTGTTTGTAAACTTTGTAAACAAATTATTATCAATAAAATAATTATTATTTTATGAGCATACACTCAATCCAATAAACTAAGATCTTAGGTTATTTTATGTAATTTAAACATGTATGTAGAGACATACAGGTGGATCATGTTTAAATGATAACCTGAACGTTCTGTAGTATATGGAAGGCGGGGTACCTTATCCTGATGACACTATGGATACGACTTGCTTTGTAGTTGTTACAAGTGTTGCAAAGTGCTACAAATGATCTGATCCTAATCATTCATGTGGCGACATGTGAGCAAAGGTATCCTAAACAAAGAGTTTGTATAAGACCAGACTACGAAATGAATAGTTCTCTTTATAACACCGTTGTTAGAAGAGACTTACATTTCACCAAGATGACCATAGGTGACTTGGCCTGAATCCTGAATGAGTTATGAACTCTTGCCTATGAAAGTGGTCCTTTGATTTGCATGTGTGAGAGTGGCCAGTTTCGCTGACTCAATATGCCTATCATTTTGGGGATTCGTTTGATTAGGGAGCAAGGAACACAACTACATAAGAATAAATTCACTCCTTTCCTTTTGTTAGGGTAAGTAGAGAAATTGCTCCCTTAAGGGCTGATTCTGGGGCCTTGAACAATGAGATGTCTAACCCTCTCCTGATCAAAGAGAGATTCAGTTATAGTTGAATTATAACTTATTGTTCGTTTGAGGGATCAGTGGTACTTAAGGAGTTAGATGTAATTACAGGGACAAAACAGTAATTTTGACCTAGTTGTACTTACGAGCAATTTGTGAAGGGTCAATGCACTATTGATTGGTTATATTTAATGGACACAAAAATATATCTATAGTGCGAAGAGTGCTGTTGTCGGTCTTTAGTAGAGTGACTGACAGTTAATGAAGGTTGATTAATATAATTAAAGAGTTTAATTAATTAATCAAGTACCATTGAAGCTTCAATCTATAGGTCAATAAGGTCCCCTCGTTAGCTCAATTGGACTTAGTGAGAATTGAATTAACTTTGGATTAATTTGAATTGATCAAATTAATAAAAGAGAATTAATTATATGAGATATAATTAATATAATGTATATGATACGAAATATTATAAATTTTTGGTAGAAGCAATAAATATTTGAGTATGATTCAAATATTAATTGCATGAATACGATTCATATAAAAACTATAGCTCAAAATTAATATGGATTTGATTCATACTAAGTCTATAGGTTGTGTGAGAGATTTATAAACTATAGGTTATATTATATATGAAATAATATAAACTATATGTGATATAACATATAATTTTATTAATAAAATTGGTTTTATTAATAAATTTTTATTTAATTTAAATATTAAATAATAAGTGAGGAAGTTAATTTTAATAACCTCCTCCCCTTTAATCTCTCATCATCTCTCAGTATGTGGAGGGAGTTCCTTTTTTTCACAGAGAGATGGTTTTTCCTTCGTCTTCCTTAGACTTCACGCAAACTCGGAAGTTCTCTGGAAAAATTTCTTCTTTGAATTCTCTCATGAAATCTTCTTTTCCAAAATTCAATCATTGTGAGCCCACAACTCCGCATTGATTCTCAGCCTTGAGAGTAACGTGGAAGCCTAATGGTGGTGCCCAAAAGCCATTGCTACGTTTTCTTGGTGAGACCAAGAAAAGGCGGTTCATGATCTTGTGGATTGGGAGAGGATTCATGAAGATTGGGTATTCTTCAAGGTATTTCCCAAATTTCTGTCTTTCCTCTTTAGAGCATGTTGTGTAATTTATTTACTGTTTATCCTATATTTTTCATATGTTTCTCTGAGTTTTCTATTTTTAGTCAATTGAAAATTAAAACGTACGGCGTTCACATGCTTCTGCCTGAGATTCAATCTCTTCAACTTGTTGGGATTGGTGTCCTAATTCTCCTAGAGTCTCGTAGTTTGTAATCTATACACATTGTTATGAATAAAATAAGAGTTATTTTATCTGGCATTTACTCATATCCAATAAAAAAAGCTCCATGGTTATTGTATGTAAACTTAAGTATGTATATGAGATATACAAGTGGATCATGCCTTAAGTGATAACCTAAATAGGTATGTAGTATAAGGATTAAGGAGGGATACCTGATCCTGGTGACACTATAGATACGACCTACTTTGTAGAGGTTTGCAAGTGTTGTGAACTACTACAGATGGTAGATCCTGACCATTCATGTGGAGACATGTGAACGGGGGTGTCCTATATAAAGAGTTTGTATAAGATCGGACCACGAGATGATTTGTCTCTGTATATAACGCCGTAGATACTTGAGACTTACATCTCACCTAAATGATCATAGGTGACATGACCTGAATCCTAAGTGTTTTGGGAATTTCTACCTTTGAGGACAATCTTTTGATTAGTATGGGTGAGAGTGGGCAGATTGCCAACTCAACATGCCTACCTTTTTGGGGACTTGTCTGATTTGAGAGCTGTGAACTTAGTTACACAAGATGGAATTCACTCATTCCCCGAAGTAGGGGTAAGTAGATAGATTGCTCCCTTAAGGGCTGATTCCGGGTCTTGAACATAATGGCCATAACTTCTCTTTGGAAGAGAGGACTTAGTCATAGTAGGACTATGACTTATGTTCATTAGAGGGATCAGTGGTACTTAAGGAGTTAGATGTAACTACAGGGGCATAACATTTATTGACCCAGCTGTACTTACGAGGGATATGTGAAGGGTTAACACACCGTTGATTGGTTGATATGGACATATAATATATCTATGGTAAGGAGAGTTCAACTGTCGGTCTTTAGTAGAGTGTCTGGCAGTTAACTGATGGTGGATCCTGTGACTAAAGAGTTTAGTCATTTATTCACGTACCGTTGGAGCTTTGAGCTACAGGTTCATAAGGCCCCCTTGGTAGCTCAATGGATTTAAGTTGAGAATCAATTCTTGGTGTTGATTTGAAATGTACTTTTAACATCCATCTAGAATAGTTTAAACTTAAGCAGACAGAAGACTCCAAGAAGGAGACAAATAGCCTTAAGACAGGCTATTAGAGCAAAAGTCTCATTGAAATCCACACCTTCCATCTGAGTGTATCCTTGAGCAACCTGTCAAGCTTTATTGCGTGTGACAACTTCATTTTCATCTGATTTATTTTTTAAGATCCATTTAGTCCAAATAACACTTGCATGCTTCGGATGTGGGACCAATTCCCATTAGGGGTGTTCGAAAAACCCGACGACCCAAAAAAATCAATCAACCCAACCCAACCCGTGTGGTTTGGGTTGCGTTATCAACTCATTTGGGTTGGGTTGGGTTCAAATAAATGAAAATTTTATGGATTGGGTTGGTTCATGGGTTTACCTAATATAACCCAAACCAACCTGAACCAACCCAAATTTATTATTAACTTAAAAAAATATTTTTTTTTGTTAATTATAACACAATTATTTTTATATATATTTATTTTAATTTTATTTAATTTCAATATTTTTTGAATAATTTATTCTTCGACAACTCTTAAAAGTAGTTTCTTTGCACTTTAGAAAGAAAATTTTCACTATATAAATTGAAATTAAGTAGTTCATCTTAATTCAATATATGAAAATAATTAAATTAGATTTTTACATATTTACGTTTTGTTTCTTTTTAGAATAAAATTTTAAATAAATGACCCGATTAATCCGAACCAACCCAACCCAAATATTTCATGGTTGGGTTAGGCTGAGTTCATTTTTTAATAAGGGTTATTTGGGTTGAAGAAATTTACAACCCCAACAATTGGGTTGGGTCTAAAAAGTCTTTCAACCCAACCCAACCAAACCCATGAACACCCCTAATTCCCATACTTCATTCCGTTGAAACTAATTTAACTCTTCTTGCTTGACATTCATCCAGAATTCATCTTGTGCCTCATTAACATTCTTGGGCTCAATGGAAGATGTAAAGCACACATTCCATATCATTTTAAGGTAATCAATCTTATCCTTTTTGTGAGTACTGACACTAGTATCAAGGTCCCTAATTATGTTGCTTAAGGGATGCTTTTTTGGATGCGATTGGAAATAGGAACAACTTCACTATCAGACGCAGTTGGATCATTGTTTCTGTTGAAGTCATCACAAGGAATCTTGGGGGACACATTGTCACTGTCAATAGTGGTATCATGCATCATGTCACTTTGATATTCATCTTTGTCCCAAGAAACCTCTGAATTCTACATATCATCGATAATTACATTTATAGATTCCATCACACTCTGAGGCATTTATTGAACACTTGATATGCACGACTGTTAGAGGATTAGTCCAGGAGGATGCCTTCGTCAGACTTTGAATCCCATTTTTCTCTCGAGTCTCTGTCAACAAGAATATAACACACACTTCCAAAAACATGGAAATACTTCACATTCAGTTTGCGCCCCTTCCAGATTGCATAATTTGTGCTCATGGTGCCAGGATGAATAGAGATGCAATTATGGATACGACACGTTGTATTTAAGGCTTCGGCCCAAAAGTGTATAGGCAAGTTCTTTGCGTGTAACATAGTTCTATCCATTTCTGGAAGAGTTCTATTTTTTCTTTCAACAACTTCATTTTGTTGAGGAGTTATGGGTGATGAAAATTCATGTTGTATACCTTCAGTATTGCAAAAAATCTCAAACTGGAAAATCTCAAACTCTTTTCCATGATCAAATCGGATTCTTACAATTTGTAACCCTTGCTCTCGTTGAAGTTGATGACAAAGTGTTCGATAGATTTGAAGTATCAGATTTATCACGTATATACCGTACTCAGGTGAAGGGGGAAAATCATGAACACAAACAAAAACATACTTGTTTACCTCCAAGCCTTTCGACCTGCATGGGTAAGTAGTTGCAGTACGCGCTTGGTAGAACGGGATGGAATTTTCTTATGAGTATGTTTAACTTGTCTTCCTGCTTGGCAGTCGCCACAAATAACATCACGATCTCTAGACAAGGAAGGTATCCCTAAAACAACTTCTTCAGCAATAACCTCTTTGATAGAATGGAAACTAACATGCCCTAACTGCTTGTGCAAAACATCAGCATCATTGCTTCACACTGAAGTTTGTGAAAGGCGCTGTGAAGGAATCCATGATCATTAATGCGATCCCACTGAAGTTTTCTTTGAAAAGGAAGAAGAATAAAATTGAAAAGAAAGATGATGAAGGTGAAAAACTTCGCCTGACTTTGAAGGAAAGGCAAGAAAAAGTCTATCCGTTTCCTGACTCTAATGTCGTAGATATGCTTGAGTAACTACTAGAAAAGCAGCTTATCCAGCTACCGAAATGTAAACGACCAGAACAAGTAGGGAAGGTAGATTATCCTAAATACTGCAAGTATCATAGGGTTGTTAGTCACCTAATCGAAAAATGTTTCGTGCTAAAGGAGCTGATCCTAAGGTTGGCTCGGGAGAGGAAGATTGAGCTAGACCTGGACGAAGTTACTCAAACAAATCACGCCACGATGGCAGTAACTTTGAGTGCTTCGACATCGATTATATGTTATAATGAAAGAGAGAGCTTGGTCCCGTTTGGGACCCTCTAACCTGTGGTTGTACGATTTCAGCAAGAGATCCAAGTCATGGATTTTCAAAACAAAGAAGAACACGTTGATAGTGACGATGACTAAGGTTGGATTCTTGTAACAGGCTGAAAGAAGAGAAAGCTGAGTCTTGCCCAGAAAGAGTCATGCTCCTATTAGAGTTGCAGAAGAGGGAGCAAGAATTAGAAAATGAAGGGGAAAAAGAAGGCTTGGAAGCCCAAGCTTGTTGAAGAGGAAGAGAAGGACTTTCTTCAACCCATGCAACAGGTGACATTAGCAGATTTCCTTTTGGAGAACTTCTATGGTGGTGGTTCGAGAAAAATGCTAGAGATTGTTGCATGCCACATTGTCAATGATAACGGATAGAAATACAAGTTATTACAGTGCTAAGTTCTTAAACAATGCATGCTTGTGTTGATAAAATATATAAGATTGCATCCAAAAAGCATTAAGTTTATAACATTGCGGTCACATGCGTCCATCGCATAGAAACAGTTATTTTTTGTATTTTTATCCAGAATATGCATTGACACAAGGCGAAAAGTGCGATCACAAGAAATCAACGGTTGAGCGCAGCATTATCGCAAGGCTTTGCGGGGATTTATGCTCGCAAACATCTGTTTAAGAAGGATTGCCGCATAAAGCCGGCGTAACTTGGTGGGCATCTGGGTGAAAGGCATAATTAATCACGATGGGACAAAAAGCTGATGACAGACGAATCCGAATTAAGTTGACAAGCCGCTAATGATAACAAGTACACTCAGCTTTTCGGTGAAAAATATTCGGCGCATCAATCAGAGAATTAAAGCCATCCCATCTGTGCAATCATAAGAGAGAAGCCGCCTTTCACCCCGAGGCTCTATAAATATCGAAGACAACCTTCAGAAAAGGAGTTTGGTTCTTTTTGTTCATAGTTTAGCCTTGTCCATAGTTTTCTTTTATTTTTAAGAAGGAAGAGCGAGAGAAGGGAAAAGACACCGAACGATCGCTCAGGGCAACTCGAGAGAGAACTTGGAGGCGTAGAAAACAGAGAGCGGGCCGACTCTCGCGAGAGCAAGACTATCTTTTGAACAAGAGTAGAAAAGACAGTGTAAAAGCCTGGGAAGCAAGAGATTGCTACCAGGCTCTTTATTCTCTTCTTGCATTGTTATTCTGTATTTCAACTTTATATTTATACAATTGAAGTTCTTATTCTACATCTGTTCACTCTCTTAGCACGTATGAGTAGCTAAACTTATCGAATGGGTTGAGAAGAACTAAGTTAACATGGCCTAGGATCTTCATCGCATGCGATTATCTTGTTTTATGCTATGCCCAACACCCCTTTAGAGCTACTCAAGAGAGAGTCTAAAGAAAGAACCTAAGACTTGAGAGAGCTAGGTTAGAATCTAGACTCGAGAGAGTAAGATTAGATCTGCATAAGCAAGAGATAGGGACTTAGAGATAAGCTCTATTTGTCAACTTGCATCGCATGCACGCTAGAGATAGGTATGATATTATGTGGTTGCCTTATTTATGTGTGTCATTTTGTCATCGCATAAATAAGAATAGAGGCTTATGTGTAGGTATTATAGACTCATCACATATATCGCATGCGTTCTAGCATTAGAAGCCGTAGCATTCGCATTGAGAGATGGTTTACTATTGTATGTGTGTTGCATGGTCGCATAGCATGAACGCATCCTAAGAAGTGTTAGCCGAATCCCTTCTCAACCCGTTCACCGCATACCCATCACATCTTTCATTTTATCAACTCTTTTCAAAACTCCGCCACATTTGTTTATTTTTATTACCGCAAACAACAAACCAAACAACTATTTGAGTTACTGGTTACCGCAAGTCTTCCTGAAAATTACCACCGTATACCGTTTTTCCAAGTCCCTGAGTTCGACCCTGGACTTACCAGGAAACTCAGTGGGGTTTATACTTGGATTCCACTGAGAAAACTTGTTGCTCAATGCAATTCCATCACCACATTTCATTCCATATTTTCATCGCATAAAATAATGCATCAAGTTTTTGGCGCCATTGCCGGGGACTTCGACAAATCAGTGTGCTAACGGTAATTTTTCTGATTTCTTTGCAGCTCTCAATCTCTGGCGAATTACAACCCGGAGATTGAGAGAACATTTTGACACAGACTAAGAGACAACTGCCAACGACAAGAGAGAACCCCAAGAATGGTGGAACAATCGGAAGAAAGGGCCACAAACGCGAACAATATAATGGCCAACCCCATCCTTCTGGCGAATGACCGCAATAGACCCATTCGGAACTATGCGTCGCCCAACCTCTACGATTTCTCTCCAGGAATCATGAGGCCAGCGTTAAATAGATCAAGGTTTGAAATGAAGCCTGTAATATTGTAGATGATCCAGGCTACTGGGCAGTTTGGAGGGAGGCGTGGCGAAAGCCCACATGCTCACCTCCTAAGCTTCATAGAAATCTGCAATACTTTTGTGTTCCCGAACATCTCTACTGAAGAAGTTTGACTAACTCTATTTCCATTTTCTTTGTGTGTTCAGGCAAGAAAATGGGCATATTCTCTCGAACTGGGAGAGATAATCTCGTGGGAACAAGTCATCGAAAAGTTCATGAAGAAGTATTTCCCACCTACCGAGAATTCCAGAAGAAGGAAATTAATAACTAATTTTGAACATGAAAATGACGAATCACTCAGCAATACTTGGGTGAGGTTTAAGCGGCTGGTAAGAGACTATCCACATAATGGCTTACCAGACTGCCTGCAGATGGAGATTTTTTACCAAGGACCGAACCCTGCTTCGCAGACCACTGCCAATGCGGTAGCAACTAGTGGTTTGCTTGACAAAATATATAAGGAGGCCAAGAGTATACTGGATTGCATCTCCAAAAATCACGAGGATTGGCGGGAAAGTGATTAGAGATTAAGAATTGAAGACAGTGACGTAAACAATGGGGCCATCGCTTCCCTGCAAAACCAGATGACTACGATGATGAGTTTGATTCAAGGCTTCGCAATTAATAACACGGGAGTGAAGAAAGGGCGGGTCAACGCAATTGCTCAAATGACCGCAAGTTGTGTCATTTGCGGAGACGCTCATTCGATGGAAGAATACCCAGAAAATCCGCAGTCAGTATGCTTCATAAAGAACAATCTCTACTCTGATACATACAACCCCGGGTGGAGAAACCACCCAAATTTTGCATGGAAAAATCAACAACAAAACTTCCAACCAGTGGCGCAAAAAGGAGGGCCACCCGGATTTTTTCTGCAAAACAACGATTTAACGCATAACCAAGCTAGTAGCTCGCAAACACTGCAAACTTCGTCCTTAGAGAGCTTGTTGAAGCAGTACATTGAGAAAAACGAATCAGTGCTTCAGAATCAAGCAACATCCATTCGAAATCTCGAAATTCAACTAGGACAAATTGCGGGCGAGCTAAAAAATAGACCGCAAAGAGCATTGCTGAGCTCAACTGAGCTTCCTCACAATGCTGGAGGTACCGGGAAGGAACAATGCTTAGCAGTCTCCGTGCTAAGCGACAAGATGACTGTGGAAGTAAGGGAGGAACCCATCACAACCAACTTGAATGCGGTGACAACCGAGGGCCCATTGATCTATAGTTCGAAAAAGCCTGAGAAAATGAACCCCGAAGTTACGTCCACCGTCAAACCTTCAGAACATGAGATAGAAAAAGTCCAGCTACCACCAGCTTCGCAAAGATTGAAAGAAAAACAAAATGATGAAGACAAGATCACAACAGTGGCAATAATGCAAAATGCTATGATCCTACCAAAAATGTGCGACCTAGGAATCTTCACGATACCATGCTCCATTGGAGGGGTCTACAGTGGCCAAGCACTATGTGATCTTGGGGCGAGTATAAACATCATGTCGTTATCAATCTTCAAACGACTGAATATTGGCACACTCACACTCACGACAGAGACTCTCCTACTTGTGGACAGATCCAAATACATCCTGAGAGAAGAGTAGAAAAATGTCGCAATCTCAATTGATAAATTCATCTTACCGGCAGACTTTCTCATTTTGGATTATAAAGTGGACGAGATGCGCCCATCATATTGGGATGACCATTCCTTTCGACCGGTCGCACTCAAATTGATGTGCGCAAGGGAAGATTATAATGAAAATTCAGGGGAAAAGTTTCGGATTAAGGCAGTCATGATGTCAGAAGATCGAGAAAAGAGGGAAAACCAACGTGGACATGAAAAGACCACCTTGGAATAAGCAGTCCCTGAGTTACTATATAACTCAACCTCATCAGGGATGCAACTCTTTTGAATATCCTTTTTCCTGCATCAATACTTCATGAACTTTCATCATCCTATTATTATCTATTATCGCAAAAAAAAAAAAAGGTGATCGTGCAGAACGATTGCAGTAAAAGATTTTGTTTTGTTTAAAATCATTTGACCCTCTCGATGTTTTTCTTGCAAACGATCAAGGCGAACAATTGCGGTGGCGCCACACGAAGATGCAACTATTTCATTCCGTCACCGCAATCCAAAAGAAGAAGATCGCCGCAAAGCAGGATGTGTCAACAAATAATGCGGGCGACAGCGCAAATTTGGGGGTTGTATTCTTCCTTAACTTCATTCCAAATTCTGCACTATCGCATCACATTTTAATTTTGAAAGTTTATCATTGCATCCTCTTTGATTACTACAATTATTTAACATCGATAAATTTAGTAAGTCGCCGCATGTTGTCTCTTTGCCAATTATGATTTCAATGATGAACCACATGCTTCTATTTTTTTGTATACACTAGGGTCAGCTTAATTTTAGGATAGTCACCTCATGAAATATTTCTAGAAGTTAGAGGTCTGCTAGCTTTCTTTCAAACTCTCTTTACGTAGCTTCCTAAGAACATCGCATGAATTCTTTCAATCTTTTGGAAATGAGGACATTGCTGCATTTTAAATTTGGGGGTGAGATATTTATTTTTCGACCTTGCTATTTTTAGCTTTTTTAAAAAAAATTTGAGAATAACAACTCCACTGTCAATGCAATGGGAAAACCCATATTGATAAGAGTTAAGTTGTGAAGGGCACTTACCCATAGTTGGATGTCCGCATGACACACCTGAAGGCAAACCAAAACGAAAGTAAGTTGCCAAGATCAACGCATAAATAAATGACCGCAACTCTGCTGCCAAGTAAGTATGAGTTTAGTCTGAGGAAGAATGCCTTGCTCGTAGGTGGATGTCTGTATGACACACGTGGGGACAAGTCAAAAAGGCGAGACACTTGGATTAGCGCAAGGTCAGAGAAACTATATGGCATACTATATGCACACATAATCAAACAACATTATATATCACATGCATAATAAGTAAACAACATTAAAGTGGACCGATTTTGGCATTTAAAACAAACAAATAACTAATTTATTACAAAAAACAGCAACCAGCTTCCCTAAACCGGCTTCAAACACTTTGAACCATCAGGAACCGCTCAGAAATCACTCGAACCGGCCCGAAAACACCAAAAACCAAGCTGAACCGGTCAAACCGGCTCAACCAGGTCAAATGGACCGGTCCAAATTGTCTGGACCGGCTGGTCAACTCCTGCTGGCATGGTCAACGGAGGTGTGGGTGCGCGGGTCGCGGAGCGGGTCTTGAGCAGGCGGGCGAATGGGCGCGCGAGGCTGCACGAAGCGGAGCGGGCGAACGGATTGGATCCGGGCAGGGCAGGCATGCAAAGCTAGGCGCGCATGCGAGCTTCCCGAACTGGGTCGGATCCAGACTAGAAAGTCGGGTCTGGAAGTTTCTCTCAGGTCTGGAGGCTGAATTCGGGTCTGTGATTCAATTTTTCTCCAATTTGCTGCTATTCTCTCTCCCAGAATCAAGAATTTACAGCTTAAATTCAACTCTAATGACTCCAACAAATTTACAGACCATTTTTTCACTCATAAACAAGTGAGCAATTACAAATTTCCATAAGAAATTTAAAGAGAAAAAATGCCAAAATCATAATAAATCCACTTTAGTCCCCATTTCATTCAACACTTAAATAGATAGGAAAAAAACACCCACCAAAAGCAATTGAAAGTAATTCTAGCATGCTCTAATACCACATGATAGAACACGATAAGCGGAATTGGGATCTAATTACACTCTAATTGCTCTTAAATTAAAGGAAATAAGCATGCATCATGAAGGGAAAAACAGTGAATTAAAAGTGTAGGATACTACTTTTGAAGCTCCCGAAAACCGCTTTTCCTCATTGATTCTCGACCCGAACTCTTTTGGACCACCACTAGAGTTGTCCTACTATCCTTTGGACTCAGAACCGAGTTGTGGGACCTGGTGGATGAAGAGAACCGAGAGAGAGAAAATAGATGAAAATAAGGAATGGAATTTTGAGTAGGTTTGGGTGTTTCCTTTGTTTTTTCACAAAGTTGTAATTTTTCAGCCCAAATATCAAAAAACTAATTTTCAAAATGGCAAAAGTATTTTAACTAAATTGAAAAGCCCAATTTATAGAAAAAATGCATGCAATAATTGCATGAAAAAACTTCACAAAAACCCAACACCTAGAATCTACTCACTTAGTGGGTTTAATGTCTCCACTATAAGCCAACACCTAGCCCACTATTTTGTTAGTGGAATTATCCAACAAAAGTTTGGATTTTTCCACTAACTATAGTCAAAGGGCAAAATAATCATTTGGTCAAAGTCAAACTTTGACCAAAAAGTCAACATTTTGACTTTTATGATTTTTCCCGTGTTGACTAATTTGACCTCCCGAGCATGAATTCGCATTCATTTTTTGGAAATTCAAATCACATTTGAATACGGTCAAAGTTTGACTTTTCAAAGTCAAAAAACAACTCTTTGACTTTTTACAACTTTGACCATTTTCATTATTTCCGAGCTTCCGAATATGAACATATTCATATTCTTGATATTTAAATCACATTTAAATATTAAAGCTATATTTCTAAGCTGAAAACCTCGACCACTATATCACATATACTTGTCGGTTTCTCTCTCTCTCTCTATCTAATTCGATTAATTTGAATTATTCTATCATACTGTTCTAAGTTTATTCCATATGAGCTAGTAGGGGAACCTAATGGACCTATAGATCATAGGCTCCAACGATCTAAGATTAGCTAGCTAAACTCTTTAGACGGAGGTAATCAACATTTGTTAACTAACGGGTCATTCCACTAAAGTCTCATAGTTGCACTCCCCTCACTATAGATATATTTGTGTCCATTTGATATAACCATGATTAGTAAGTTAATCCTTCACAGGTTGTTCGTAATCTTGGCTGGGTCATAAAAACCGTTTTACCCCCAAGACTACATCTTGTTCCTTAAGTTCCACTGATCCTCTAATGGATAATTGGTTTAAGGTCCAACCTATAAACCAAATCCCTCTCGGGCCAAAGAGAGGGTGGGGCCCCTTATTCAAGACCTGGATTAAGGGAACAACCTATCTACTGTCCCTATAACGGGTAGGAGTGAATTCTGTCTTGCACCCTATGTTCCCAGCTATCCACCCGATCTTACCTCTGAAATGGGAGGCTTATTGGGCCAGCGATATTGAGCTGCCCTCACCTATGCAGATCTAAGGATAATTCTAAGTGAACAGGAGTTCATAGTTAGCTCAGGATTAAGATTAAGTTACCTAGGTCATCAATTAACGAAATAGTCAGTTTTATACATAAAACGATGTTTAGAACGTAAAAAGTGACTATTTCATGGTTCAGTCTTATGTAAACTCTTTACATAGGATGCCCCCACTCACATATCTCTATATGAACGATTCAGGATCACATCATTTTTACTAACTACAAAGTGGGCCGCATCCATAGTGTCCCCAGAATAAGGCGCCCAACCTTATTCATATACTATAGACCATTCTGGCTATATATTTGAACTTGATTCACCTTTATGTCACTACATAAAGTTCAACTACATTAAATAGCCTCAGAACCTTAGTTTATTGGATTCAAGATTACAATTTCAATAACAAATTTATCAAAAAATAAAACAGAATATATTTATTAATTTACAAATTACGAGTTTTAGGACATAAAATCTAATAGTGGGGCCCCAATTGTTCAAGACCTGAAGTCAGTACTTAAGAGAATAACCTATCTGCTAACCCTAAATAGGGTAGAAGTGAATTCTATCTTGCAAGGCTATGTCCCCAACTATTCATCTGGTCTTATCCCCAAAATGGTAAGCTTATTGAGTAGTGTTGTTAGACTACTCTCACCGTTTGCAAATCAAAGGATAATCCTGCACAAATAGGAGATCATAGCTAGCTCAGAATTAAGATCGAGTTAACCTATGTTATATAATAAATGAAATAGTCAGTTTTAACACTAAACGGTCGTTATAAAAAAAATTGACTATTTTCGTGGTCCACTCTATATGCAAACTCTTTGCACAGGATGCATGATAACATGTAGAAATACAAGTTATTTATACTGTTTTATTTAGATATTGCGACCAAAACAAAGAAAATTTGCGTCGAGTGTATAGAAATTGGCTAAGAAATGCGAAACCGAAGAATTATAAAATGTTGTCAATACACCCACTGACACCATCGCGATGGTAGAAAAGAATGTTTAAGTTCTGTTTTACAGGAAATCAATTCACCGCATTCGTTCATGGCTCAAAGATAAACGAAACAATGCATCTATGTCGTATTGCACCCGCCACTCAATAATGAAGAGACGATCAACGCAATGACGGTGCATGCGAAAATCGATCAAGAGCTTTGTGATCAACATAACTTCAACCGCATGCGGTAATAAAAAATAACACCGCATGCAGGCAAACGATCGAAGATGTAAGAGAGCAACGCAATTGCGGAGGATTCTGACGCGTGTACAACTGACCGATTGTGCATTACTGACGAGATTGATTGCGTAACAGAAGGAATATTCACTCCACCATTTCAGGAACTGCCTTAACATAAAAGTGGGGACCACAATGCAAAGAGTCAAAGCTTCGCCTATAAATAACTTCTACAATTCCATTGAAAGATATACTGGATACGAGAGAAAAAGTGTATATACTGATATGAGAGAAAGACTGGTTGAGCGACTAATCAGAGTAGATCCCGGAAGAATTAAGAGACAAGGTCAAGAGGTAAGTCTCTGGGCAAAGAATCCTTCTGATCCCCGCCATCGAAGCTCTGTACAAAGGTCAGCTCTACTAGACGAGCAAGCCTGAGAGGGAAGCTCTTCTGTTCATCCATTCCACATGCCGGCAAGCAAAACCACCGTCCAGATCTATGTCAAGACGTTGAACACTCTTCTGTATTGTTTCTATCTCTTTATCATCACTTGTATTCATCTCCTTAGTCTATCATTCACACCATGTATCAGACGCTTAATCTTAGTATTGAATGTTATGATCATTTCCATTATCATTTCTCTGTCTATTCCCGTTCATCCATAATTCATTTTCTCCATGACATTTTCTTAATCCCATGGGGTAATTAACAAGAATTAAGCAAGTAAATTAATTGGGTTAAGGAAATAATTAAGTTTAAGTCAAGTATGCTAGACGGCATCTTCACCTGTGAGAGCAGAAGTGAAGATGCTATTCCGCCTACCGATAGAGGGTTGGAAGAATGCGTAAACTAAAGCGAGAAGTACTTCCAGAGATGGAAGCAACCTTGCGTTCAGCACGTTCATTCCTGTTTCACCATAGAGATATGGGAACGCGGTCGATCACCGAGAGGTGTATGCCAAAGGAAAGCGAAACCTTAGTTACATCTTTAACCCAATTAACAAACTTGCGACGTTTGTACTAATTAATCTCTCTCCTTCTAATTCATCCATAAAGACTTGCCATTGCATATCACAATCCTTTGTATAAACTTAACAGTTGGTCTTGAAATCAGCATCATATATACCATGTATCTTGTATCTTTCATCGCAATTTAGTTTATTAACGCAACTTTACTTTACCGCAACTTTAAATTCATGTACAAACCCAATTCTTATTAATTGTAAGAACCGGTCGCATGTATCACAAAAGTAACACATTAACGAAAACAATCCCTGTGTTCGATCTCGGATTTCTCTGAGAAACTTGCGTTGGAATTATACTTGGTTTCAGCACAAGAAAACTTGTGACAATGCATTACTCTATAGCATACTACAAGCATATGATTAACAACGCATATATCTAGAAGTAGTATTGCATAAAATGTGCATGAGCATTAATGTGGCATAAGATTACATTTAGCGTTACAAGTTTATGGAAACATGAGCTTGTAGCACATCATCATGCACGCATAACATACGACCAATTCCAAGTCATCAAGTTTATGGCGCCGTTGCTGGGGATTGGTAACGGTTAGTGTTGAGTACGTTTGTGATCTTTTGCAGGACATATCTCTTTGTATTGGCTATTTATCGCAGAGAGCAGTCTGACGGTTTATGAGTACTGGAATGATCCAAAAATTCTAAGTTGACCCAGAAATCAGGTGTATTTTTCGCGCAAGAGCACATTAGGACAGAATTAAGCGGAGAGAAAATATGGCTAATAATAACGAGGCACCCGAAGGGAATCAAAGGGAAAATTGGCCAGCGCAAGACCCTGTATTTCTTGCTGCTGACCGCAACATCCCAATGAGAAACTATGCGGCGCCGAATTTTTATAACTTCTCACCCCGAATTTCAAGACCCACGGTTGAGGAGAATGAAAGCTTTGAGTTAAGGCCGATTATGCTGCAATTGATCCAAAATGCGGGGCAATTCAGAGGTTTACAAGGAGAAGACCCGCATGCTCATTTGACGAGCTTTGTAGACATGTGCAGCGCATTCACCATACTTGGTGTGACTCTAAAAGGACTTAGATTATATCTCTTCCCGTATACACTGCGGGATGAAGCAAAGAGGTGGGCTCAGTCGTTAGAGCCAGATGAGATTAATGCATGGGATCAGTTGGTTGAAAGGTTTATGAATAGATTCTTCCCTCCAGCCGTCAACGCAAGGAGACGGAGGGATGTGTTGAATTTCGAACAGAAGGGTTATGAAACTTTGAGCACCACCTGGGTGCGATTCAGACAATTAGTGAAGAGCTGTCCGCATATTGGGATTCTTGATTGCATTCTGATGGAGACTTTTTACAATGGCTTGGATCAACTAACACAAGCAGTTGTTGATGCCTCCGCAACAAGAGGATTAATGGACAGGCCGTATATGGAAGCAAAGAGCATCTTAGATCGCATTTCGCAAAATTTAGATGAATGGTTAGATACCGGGCTTGAGGAAAGAGGTTTGGAGCAAGAAAGAGCAGAAGGTACCAATTGATACAATGAACACCCTGGTAGACCAGATGACTACAATAACCTCGCTCCTCCAGACTATGGTTATTCAGTAAGGACATCTCTCTCAAGGATCAGCGCAAGCCAATACCTGTCTCTTATACACATCTAGATGTGTATAAGAGACAGCTCTATGACCAACCGTTCTTATTTGATACCTCTTGTAGTACCTCGTCTCTAGAAACATTGTTGAAACATTATATTGAGAAGAGCGAGGCAATTAGGCAATCGCAAGCTTCCTCCCTTAGAGAGCTGGAGGAGCAGGTTAAACAGCTTGCGATTGAACTTAAGAATAAAACGCCTGGTACGTTGCCCAGCAGTTCGGGCTGTCTCTTATACACATCTAGATGTGTATAAGAGACAGGCCTTGTACGTTGCCCAGCAGTTCGGGAGCATCGGGGCCACGTGGTAAAGAACAATGTCAAGTAGTGACATTGAGAAGTGGTAAAACAACAGTCCCTGTACCACCTGTACCAGAGTCAATAACAAGACCAGTAGATTTAACCACCGACGATTACCAGTCAACCACTAATGACAAAATCACCAGTTCAGAAGTAAGTACATCTACAAGGGATGAATCTCGACAAGACTTAAATTCAAAATCAACACAACCTCCAGTTATTAAAACACAGCAAGCACAGGACCTTAATGAACAGCCAGCTGCACAGGAAGTACGGCGAGATCCTCCATCTTTCCCATCCAGGCTAAAGAAGAAAGATGATAGTAAGCAATTTCAGAGGTTCTTGGATGTTCTCCGACAACTACACATTAATATTCCCTTAATAGAAGATTTGGAGCAAATGTCAAGCTATGTGAAATTCCTCAAGGATATATTTGCTAATAAAAGGAAGATCGGGGAAAATGAAATAGTTGCATTAACATATGAATGCAGTGCACTGTTTCAAAACAATATCCCCACCAAAATGAAAGATCCTGGGAGTTTCACATTTCCCTGCTCAATAGGAGGGAAGAAGGTCAGAAATGCGCTGGGTGATTTAGGGGCGAGTATAAATTTAATGCCCTTGTCGATCTTCAAGAAGCTAAATATCGACAACGCAAGACCAACTACAATTACATTGCAGTTGGTCGATAGATCGATAACGCATCCCGAGGGCAAGATAGAGGATGTACTCGTGCAAGTAGATAAATTCATCTTCCCTGCCGACTTTATCATATTAGATTATGAAGCTGACAGAGAGGTGCCTATCACCTTGGGTCGCCCATTTCTTACAACAGGGCGAGCATTGATCGATGTATAGAAGGGAGAATTTACCATCAGGGTAGACGATCAGCAAGTTAAATTCAACGTTCTCAATGCGTTGAAATACCCGAGTGATATGGAGAATTGTCAATTTGTTGAGGAATTGCAGAAAGAACCTTGGCACGAACCCCTAGAAGAGTGAAGGAAGAAGATTTTGGAATCGACGTAATGTGGGAGGAGAATTGCACCGTAATTCAAATTGAATAAGATTTTGAAACGATCAAGTTATTTGAACGAACAATGCAACGCCCTAAGCCATCCTTAGAAGAACCACCCGTGCTAGAGTTGAAGCCGTTACCTGTGCACCTGAAATATGTTTATTTAGGAGGCAATAACACGTTACCGATTATTATATCTGCCTCGCTGAGTAAAGAGAAGAAAGATGCACTTATCCAGATCCTGAAAAATAACGCAAAAGCCTTTGGATGAACCTTGGCGGATATTCGAGGGATCAATCCTTTATATTGTATGCACAAGATTGGTCTTGAGGAAGGGAAAACGGGATCTATAGAGCGGCAACGTCGTTTGAACCCTGCCATGAGGGAGGTTGTGAAGAAAGAAATAGTGAAGTGGCTGGATGTAGGCGTCATTTACCCTATATCAGATAGCAACTGGGTGAGCCTAGTGCAATGCGTTCCGAAGAAGGGGGAATGACAGTCGTCACCAACGACAAGAATGAATTAATTCCCACAAGGACAACTGCGGGGTGGAGAATCTGTATGGATTACCATAAATTAAATCTGGCCACTAAAAAGGATTACTTCCCACTCCCGTTTATTGATCAGATGTTAGACCGACTTGTTGGGAATGAATTCTTCTGTTTTCTTGACGACTACTCAGGTACAACCAAATTGCGATTGTGCCAGAGGATCAAGATAAGACAACTTTCACGTGCCCATTTGGCACGTTTGCATTCCATCGCATGCCATTTGGACTCTGCAATGCACCAAGTACTTTCCAACGATGTATGATGGTGATATTTTTAGATTTCTTGGAGGAGTCAGTCGAGGTATTTATGGATGATTTTTCAGTTTTTGGCAATAATTATGACTCCTGTTTGTCTACTCTTGAGAAAGTCTTGAAGAGATGTGTGGAAACTAATCTTGTTCTGAACTGGGAGAAATGCCACTTTATGGTTAAAGAAAGAATTGTACTAGGTCACAAAATATCAAAGGTAGGATTGGAAGTTGATCAAGCGAAAATTGACGCAATTTCCAAGCTACCACCACCAGTAAATGTGAAAAAGCTTAGGAGTTTTCTGGGACATGCGGGGTTTTACAAAGATTTATCCGCAACTTTTCTAAGATCGAAAGACCCTTAAGTGCGCTCCTTGAGGTTGACCATGAATATGATTTTGATGATGCGTGCACTGAAGCATTCCACACACTGAAGAATGTGCTCATCACCACACCCATTCTGATTGCGCTGGATTGGACGTAACCGTTTTGCGTTGATGTATGACGCGAGTGGACATGCAGTGGGCGCAGTCTTGAGTTAGCGCAAAGACAAGGTATTGCATCTTATCTATTATGCTAGCAAAACGTTGAATGATGCGCAAAAGAATTATACAACCACGGAAAAAAAAATGCTCGTGGTGGTATTCACACTGGAGAAATTTCGATTGTACTTAATCGAAACAAACGTTGTGGTGTATACTGATCATTCGGCATCAAATATCTTATGACAAAGAAGGATGCAAAACCAAGACTGATATGGTGGGTGTTACTCCTGCAAGAATTTGACCTAGAAATTAAGGATCGGAAAGGCACTGAGAACCAAGTCGCTGATCATCTGTAAAGATTAGAAAATTGCGAGGTTCAGGAGAAAGAAAAAGATATTGAAGAAGGATTCTTTGATGAACTGCTAATGTCGGTATGCGTTAATGTTCCCTGGTATGCGGACATTGTAAACTTCATTGTTTGTGGCTAAATACCAGAAGACTACACATACCAACAGAAGAAAAAGCTGAGACATAATGTCAAGTTTTATTTCTTAGACGACCCCTTCTTATATCGACTTGGACCTGATCATATTTTGAGGGGCAGCGGACCGACGCAAAAGTCTTACAGAGTGGCTATTTCTGGCCAACTCTATTCAAGAACGACCATGCCCATGATGTGCAGTGTGATAGATGCCAGAGAACGGGGAACATGTCTAGAAGAAATGAAATTCCTTTGACGTCAATCTTGGAGATTGAATTATTTGATGTATGGAATCGACTTCATGGGCCCATGTCCACCGTCTGAAGGTCATTAATACATCTTGGTCGCAGTTGATTACGTATCGAAGTGGGTTGAGGCCATCGCATGTGCTAAGAATGATGCGACCATAGTGGCGAAGTTTCTCAAGAAGAATATCTTTGCCGGGTATGAAACGCCCCGGGCTTTAATCAGCTATGAAGGCGCACATTTCATCAATCGCATAATGACCAACCTGTTGACAAAATTTAATGTCACCCATAGAGTTGCAATCACTTATCACCCACAAACTAATGGGCAGGCAGAGATTTCTAACAGAGAGATCAAAACTATTTTGGAGAAGGTAGTCAGTACCTCCAGGAAGGATTGGTCACCCAAGCTCAATGAAGCACTGTGGGCATATAGGACTGCCTTTAAAACTCCAATCGGCATGTCCCCATATGCTCTGGTCTTCAAAAAAGCTTGTCATCTACCTCTCGAGTTGGAACACAAGGCAATGTGGGCATGCAAGAAGCTGAACTTTGATCTAGCAAGTGAGGGGAAAGTCCAGAAGTTGCAATTGAACTAGCTGGTCGAGTGGCGAATGAACGCCTACGAAAATGCCAAGCTCTATAAGGAGAAAACCAAGAAATGGCATGATGACCGCAAGTATTACTGTTTAACGTGCGTTTGTGATTGTTTCCAGGGAAGTTGAAGTCCCGCTGGTATGGACCATTTCGCATCAAGACCATCTTTTCCCATGGCGCAGTGGAACTAACAACTGAAGATGGGAGCAGCGCATTTAAAGTCAATGGTCAACGATTTAAGCCCTACCTTAAGGGTGATGTGGATTGACACATGGAGACCATCGACTTAGGCAAGCAAGATTAACCTCTTGCGGGGGATGCTATTGCGGTAACTATGAAAAACTTCTTTCAATCGGCATCCCTATATCTATGTTTAATTGCTTTCTTTACAGCTTTTATTTATTGCTTTCTAAATTGCGTGATTTACTGTTTATTAGAATTAGCCTTTAATGCTTTATGTATTTCCATGTCATGTTTAATTTCGTTAATTTGTATGCATTAGTAGCGTTGTTCTTAAATTTTTTGTGAATGACTGAATAAAACAATGAACACCGCAAAGTCTTTTCGACTTGCGTTAGTGATAAATTAAAAAGGAAAAATAAAATTTGGTATGCAACGCGATGATGGCTACATTTTATGATAACAAGGTACACTTTGCGTCCATTCTACCCAAACGCATTGTGTTGAGTGTGTGTTGTGCTCGTATGTATTGTTAGCCCGTCCTTAGCAAAAACGCACTATGTTGAGGTAGTGTTGCGCTGGTAGAAGTACCGTGCGCTCGTCTTCCAGAAATGCGTTGAGTTAAGGGGTGTGTTGCGATGATACATGCATTGTTGTCCGTCCTCTGCAAATATGCATTTGTGTTAATGGAAGTGTGGTGTTAATTTTTAATCGTGCACCTGTCTGAATCAAATACAAAAGATAACTTCACTCATTATTTTTCTATGTATAGAAGCTAATTCTTTGATTCTTTGTACACAAAAAAAAAAAAAAAAAATTGTATTGCGTCAATTGTAATTCCTTGTATACTTAGTTAATTTTTAATACATCTGAGTAGCAATTCATTCCCTATGCCTTAGCCTCTTCTTTATCATCCTTTGTTATTATTTGCGATATTCTTGATCTTTTATTTTGCGTTATTCATTGCGCTGCCATGATGACTAATATGCATACACTTAGTAGCATTTCCCACACTTTGTATTTTCTGACTAATACTTAGTTAATTCGTGGCTATAACACTATTTTACCTTTTATCCTTCAAAATTCTGCTCAAAATCTTCTTTTCAAAATTTTGTCTAAGTCTTTGTCTATTCTGTCCAAACAACGCAATGAGGACCTTGCGCATCTCTAAATTTGGGGGTGGGGAAGGTCTGAGCAGATGTGATCAAGTAGATGCAGTCACTAAGAAAAATGCGATTACTATTATAAAAAAAAATTGTTTTCATACAAGACTCCAATGTCAGCGCAAGGGAAATCCCAAAACAATCCCAACCTGATACGAGTTAAGTTGTGAAAGAAACCTGCTCGTAGTTGGATGTTCGCATGACACCCGTGGGAGCAAGCCAAAACGAAGGTGGGTTTCCAAGAATGACGCAATATGAAAAGAGAAAAAAAAAATGAGAAGAAGAAAAATAAAAGAATATAAGAGACAACTCCTCTTATCAGCAAAAGTTAAACTTAGCTGAAATTCAAGAGTTAAAGTGAGATTGGCACACAACCGTAGTTGGATGTTCGCATGAAACCCATGGGAATAAGCCAAAACGAAGGGTGTAACCATGATCAACAGTCTCTAAATAAATGATGCAAAGTTTGACCGCCGCATCTAGACGCATCAAGTTGTTTTGACAAGAAGAGATAAACATTCTTTTTAAAACTAGAAAGGCATTTTTTTAGCAGAAATCTGTGGTATAGAAGAATAAAGTAGGGCTTTGTTAGGAATTATCAAGGATAGAAGGAAATTGCATTGTTAAGTAATGTTGCCTAGGTGGAGGATTCAGAGCAACCAATTGACGCAAAATTTAGGATAAAAATTGAACAATATTACCTTAGTAGAAGATATGCTTGAGGACAAGCATATATTTAAATTTGGGGGTGTGATAACTTATAGAAATACAAGTTATTTATACTGTTTTATTTAGATATTGCGGCCAAAAGAAAGAAAAGTTGCGTCGATAGTATAGAAATTGGCTAAAAAATGCGAGAATTATAAATTGTCGTTAATACACCCACTGACACCATTGCGATGGTAGAAAAGAATGTTTCAGTTCTGTTTTGCAGGAAATTAAGTCACCGCATGCGTTCATGGCTCAAAGATAAATAGAACAACGCATCTACGTCGCATTGCGCCCGTCATTCAATAATGAAGAGACGATCAATGCAATGACAGCGCATGCGACAATTGATCAAGAGCTTTGCGATCAACACAACTTCAACCGCATGCAGTAATAAAAAACAACACCGCATGAGGCAAACGATCGAAGATGTAAAGAGCAACCAATTGCAGATGATTCTGACGCGTGTACAGCTGACCGTTGTGCATTACTGACGGGATTGATTGTGTAACAGAAGGAATATTCACTTCACCATTTCAGGAACTGCCTTAACAATAAAGTGGGGACCACAATGCAAAGAGTCAAAGCTTCGCCTATAAATAACTTCTACAATTCCATTGAAAGATATACTGGATACGAGAGAAAAAGTGTATATACTGATATGAGAGAAAGACTGGTTGAGCGACTAATCAGAGTAGATCCGGGAAGAATTAAGAGACAAGGCCGAGAGGTGAGTCTCCGGGCAAAGAATCCTTCTGATCCCCGCCGTCGAAGCTCTGTACAAAGGCTGTCTCTTATACACATCTAGATGTGTATAAGAGACAGGTCCAGATCTATGTCAAGACGTTGACACTCTTCTGTATTTGTTTCTATCTCTTTATCATCACTTGTATTCATCTCCTTAGTCTATCATCTGTCTCTTATACACATCTAGATGTGTATAAGAGACAGCAACATGCCGGCAAGCAAAACCACCGTCCAGATCTATGTCAAGACGTTGACACTCTTCTGTATTTGTTTCTATCTCTTTATCATCACTTGTATTCATCTCCTTAGTCTATCATTCACACCATGTATCAGACGCTTAATCTTAGTATTGAATGTTATGATCATTTCCATTATCATTTCTCTGTCTATTCCCGTTCATTCATAATTCATTTTCTCCATGACATTTTCTTAATCCCATGGGTAATTAACAAGAATTAAGCAAGTAAATTAATTGGGTTAAGGAAATAATTAAGTTTAGTCAAGGTATGCTAGACGGCATCTTCACCTGTGAGAGCAGAAGTGAAGATGCTATTCCGCCTACCGATAGAGGGTTGGAAGAATGCATAAACTAAAGCGAGAAGTACTTCCAGAGATGGAAGCAACCTTGCGTTCAGCACGTTCATTCCTGTTTCACCATAGAGATATGGGAACGCGGTCGATCACCGAGAGGTGTATGCCAAGGGAAAGCAAAACCTTAGTTACATCTTTAACCCAATTAACAAACTTGCGACATTTGTACTAATTAATCTCTCTCCTTCTAATTCATCCATAAAGACTTGCCATTGCATATCACAATCCTTTGTATAAACTTAACAGTTAGTCTTGAAATCAGCATCATATATACCATGTATCTTGTATCTTGTATCACAGTAGCTTAGGTTTATTTTCATCACAATTTAGTTTATTAATGCAACTTTACTTTACCGCAACTTTAAATTCATATACAAACCCAATTCTTATTAATTATAAAAATCGGTCGCATGTATCCAAAAGTAACACATTAATGAAAACAATCCCTGTGTTCGACCTCGGATTACTCTGAGAAACTTGCGTTGGAATTATACTTGGTTTTAGTGCAAGGAAACTTGTGACAATGCATTACTCCATAGCATACTACATGCATATGATTAACAATGCATATATTTAGAAGTAGTATCGCATCAAATGTGCATGAGCATTAACATAGCATAAGATTACATTTAGCATTATAAGTTTATGGCAACATGAGCTTGTAGCACATCATCATGCATGTACAGCATACGACCAATTCCAAGTCATCAATGCCCCCACTCTCATGTCTCAACATGAACGATTTTTGGATCACATAGTTTGTAGCACCTTACAACTTCTTGTAACAACTACAGAGTGGGTCGCATCCAATAGTATTACCAGGATGAGATACCCAATTTCATCCATATACTCATTATACTATTTAAGCTATATACTATTAACTTGATCCTGTTTATGTCATTACATAAAGTTACAACATTCAGACTATAGCCAAGGATGCGTTTATTGGATTTCCATAATCAGATGCAAAATCAAAAAGTCATTGGTATTGATAAAGTAGAATGTTTAACACGAACTGTGAGTTCTAGGACATTTCCAACAGAAAGTCCATCGGACAAGAAATCATCTTGTGAGGAAGGAAGCGACAGAGACATTCGTAGTACTATGCCTTCACGAATGAAGAGAAATACCTTCGTCACTCTAAACATAAGCGAAGGTTTGCTGAAGGTAAAGAGGCGCGACATTGTCTTCACTAATTCTCAAAATGGAAGCCTACAGTAGGAGGAAGGTGAAACTTCATGTCACCACATTACCATCACCGAAGAATCCGAAGATGATATGGTTGAAGTGGAAGTGGAAGATGCTCCACTAAGTTTGGAGGATGGTAGTCAGTCCATGATGGACGAACTCAAAGAAGTGAATCTGCGCATAGTGGCGAAAACACGCCCAGCTTTCATCAGCGCATCTCTCTTTGAAGAGGAAGAAGGCAAATTTATGAGTTTGCTCACCAAATACAAGGACGTGTTTGCTTTGTCATACAAAGAAATGTTGAGGCTTGATGCGAAGGTAGTAGTCCACCATCTCGCAATCAAACAAGGGCGTCGACTTATTAAGCAAGCTTAGTGATGCTTTCTACCAGAACTTATTCCCTAGATCAAAGTTGAAGTCAATAAGTTGATTGAAGCAAGTTTTATCCATGAAGTCAAATACCCAACATGGATGGCTAACATTTTCCCAGTTAGAAAAAGAACAGACAACTTCGTGTCTACATGGACTTTCGTGATCTAAACAGTGCATGTCCGAAAGACAATTTTCTGTTGCCTATCACGAAGATCAAGGGTGATGTAACAACAGGACATGAGGTCCTATCCTTTATGGATGGGTCATTAGGGTATAACCAAATACGGATGGCTCTGGTGGATTAGGAAATGAAGGCCTTTCAAACCTCAAAAGGAATATATCACTACAAGGTAATGCCTTCTGATTGAAGAATGATAGCGCTACTTACCAACGCGCCATGAAAAAAATGTTTGAAGTCATGTTGCACAAACATGTAGAATGTTATGTGGATGATCTCGTTGTTAAGTCCAAGAAATGACAAGATAATTTGGAGAATCTGAAAGTCGTGTTCAATCGCCTGCAAAAATATCAGTTAAGGATGAACCCTCTCAAGTGCGCGTTTAGTGTAACCTTAGGGAAATTTCTTGGTTTCGTTGTAAGGCATCGAAGGATCGAGATAGATCTATCCAAGATAGATGCCATTTAGAAGATGCCGAGGCCAAATAATTTACATGAGTTAAGAAGTCTTCAAGGGCGTCTGGCTTACATCCAGAGGTTTACTTCCAACTTGGCTAGTCAATATCAACCTTTCCAAAAACTAATGAGAAAAGGAGAAAAATTTGAATGGGACGAGGCCTGCCAGAATGCTTTCAACAGCATAAAGAGGTACTTGCTTAGTCCTTCTGTCCTAGGTGCTTCTGTGGCAGGCAAGCCGTTGATATTATATATTTCCGCACAAGAAAGATCGTTGGGGGCATTATTGGTGCAAGAGGGAGAGAAGGGAAAAGAGCGGGCCCTCTACTACCTAAGCAGGACTTTAAATGGAGCTAAAATAAATTATTCTCCTATTGAGAAAACGTGCCTTGCACTCTTCTTCGCTATCGACAAGTTAAGACACTACATGCAGGCCTTTACAATTCGTTTAATTGTGAAAGCTAACCCCATCAAGTATGTTCTATCTAGGCCAATCATCTATGGGCATTTGGGTAAATGGGAAATCATGCTTCAATAATATGATATTGTTTATATGCTACAAAAGGAAATTAAATGACAAGTATTGGCCGACTTCTTGGTGAATCACCCAGTTCCATTAGATTGGAAGTTAAGTGAAGACTTGTCCGATGACGAAGTTTTCTTCACAAAAATCACAGGGCCTTGGCTCATGTTCTTCGATGGTGCAACCCGGAGAAGTGGTACGGGGGCAAGCATCATCCTCATTTCACCAGAGAAACACATGCTACCTTATAGCTTTACGCTTGCTGAGTTGTGCTCGAACAATGTCTCCAAATACCAAGCCTTGATAATCGGCCTTCAAATGGCTTTGGAGATTAGAGTGTCATACATAGAGATTTTCGGTGACTCGCACTTGATAATCAATCAACGCTTACTTCAGTACGATGTGAAGTACAATGACTTGAAGCCTTACATCATTTATGCCAGACAGTTGATGGAGAAATTCAAAAGTGTGGCACTAGAGCATGTCCCAAGGACATAAAATAAGAAAGCGGATGCTTTAGCAAACTTGGCTACTGCCTTGTCGGTTCTAGATGATGTGTCTTTTAGTATATCATTTTGTCGAAGGTGGGTTATACCTCCAATAAACACCACATGTATAGAAATGAATGTGATATCAGTCTGTTTAATTGATGAGGAAGAATGGTGACAACCCATCATAGATTACTTTGAGCATGGGAGGCTTCCGAATAATCCTCGCCATAAAACTGAGATTCGAAGGAGGGTTGCGCACTTTATTTATTACAAAGGGGTTTTATACTGTCGCTCCCCTGAAGGGCTCTTTATTCGATGCCTTGGAAAAAAGGAATGAACGAAGGCCTTGGAAGAAGCGCGTTCAGGCATATGCGGTGCGCATCAATCTGGACCAAAACTACAGTTCCAGCTAAAGAGGATGGGTTACTACTGGCTAGGGATGATCCAAGATTCGATAGAATACACAAAGAAATGCGAGGCTTGTCAATACCATGCAAACTTCATTCATCAACCGACTGAGCCTCTACATCTCGCTATAGCTTCATGGCCTTTTTAAGTATGGGGGCTTGATTTTCTTGACCCTATAACACTCAAGTCATCAGCGGGACATTCTTACATCCTCGCAGCTAATGATTACTTTCCAAAGTGGGCTGAGGCTATCTTTTTTAAGGAAGCTAAGAAAGAAAACATGATGGACTTTATCCGTGCTCATATCATTTATCAGTACATATCCCCCATTGAATCGTGATAATGGGAGGCAGTTCTCCAATAGCTTGATGGACAGGTTATGTGAGAAGTTCAAGTTCAAGCAATTCAAGTCATCCATGTACAACACTGCTGCAAATGGGTTGGCAGAGGCATTCAACAAAATGTTGTGCAACCTACTAAAGAAGATTGTCTCTAAGTCAAAGAGGGATTGGCAAGAGAAGATCGATGAGGCATTGTGGGCTTACTGAACCACTCATCGTACCCCTATAGGATCCATACTCTCTTGTTTATGGAATAGTGGCTGTCCTTCCTCTAGAAAGAGAAATTTCGTCACTAAGGATGGCAATACAAAAGGGATTGACTACAAAAGACAATGCCAAGCTACGTCTTTAAGAATTGGAAACACTTGATGAAAAACGACTGGAAGCTCAACAAGCATTGGGGTGTTACTAGGCACTAATGTCTAAAGCCTTTGATAAGCATGTAAAATCTCGTTCTTTTCAAGTCGGTGATCTAGTGTTTGCTGTAAGAAGACCCACTATCACGACAAGACATACGGAAAATAAGTTCATACTTAAATGGGATGGACCCTACATCGTCAAAGAGGTCTACATAAATGGAGCATCAAAATAGTTGATCAAGACGGATTAAGAATCAACCCAATCAACAACAAGTTTCTTAAGAAGTTTTATGCTTAACAAATGTAAAAAAATATATATATAGGGGAGCTTCTTATCATAAGAGTATAAAATGCACGTTGCCTAGCCTGCATGAGCTTAAAAGGTGAACAACCCCAAAAAAAAAATTGTGAACTATGTTATGACTTGATCCTTATCATTATAAAGGGTACGTAGGCAGCTTAAAGAAATTTAAGTTTAGTTACATGATAAAAAAAAATGAGTTCAGTTGCATAAAAAAGTGGAGAGTTAAAGGAAGCTTCAAGCATTGGAATTTATCAATAAACAAAAAAAGAACAAAAAAAAGTGGCTCCCATATAAGAAAGAGTTTTTGGGCACCACAATACACAAATCCAGCAATCCCCGAAGGGGCCAGCTAATGACTTTGCCACAAGAAAGCTAAGTCCATCCTTTATTGGCTGACCTCTATCTCCAAGAATCATGAAGTATCTCTCGGCAGACGAGATGTGTTTGATGAAGTAAATTATCGTTATGCAAAAAGTGCCATAAAGGAATGAGTCTTGACGACATGGTTTAGAGACAGTTAAAAAAAAGGGATAAGAGTGATAGGGTCGTTGGACCTTTTCGAGGTCATCCCTATGTTGATCAAATGGAGATTGTTAGATCTTTCCTGGGTCATCCTTATGCTGATCAAATAGGGTTGTTGAACATTTTCGGAGTCATCCTTATGTTAATCAAGTGGTGATATAATAGGGTAGCCTTTCTAGGGTCATCCCTATGTTGATCAAATAGGGTGATTGAACCTTTCTGGATGTTAGGTTTTATGTCCTAAAACTCGTGGTTTGTAAACAATAAACTCATTCTATCAATCAATAAAGTTATTATTGGATATATGAATTGCTTATTTCATTTTAGAAGTAAATCCAATAAACTAAAAGATCCATGACTATTACATGAGTACTTGAACTTTATGTGGAAACATAAGAGTGGATCAGGTTCGAGTAAATAGTCAAAATGATCTATAGTATACGAGTAAGATTGGGTGCCTTATTTTGGTAACACTATCGGATGCGGCCTACTCTGTAGTTGTTACAAGGAGTTGTAAAGTGCTACAAATGAAGTGATCATGATTCGTTCATGTGGTGTCATGAAGAGTGGGGCGTCATGTGCAATAAGTTTGCATAAGATCGGACCAAGAAATAAGTCACTCTTCCTTTATCACGTTGTTTAGTGTTTAAGACTGACTATTTTAAAACAATGATTTAAGTAACTTGACCTTAATCCGAACTCCTATTTATTCAGGATTATCCTTAGATTTTCATGGGTGAGGGTTGGCTCAATAGCGCCGACTCAATAAGCCTCCCATTTAAGGGGTAAAACCGGGTAGATAACTGGAGGCATAGGATGCAACACGGTATTCACTCCTACCCGCTTTTAGGGATAGTAGAGTGGTTATTCCCTTAAGTGCTGACTCGGATATTGAACAATGGGCCCCACCCTCTCATTGACTCAAGAGGGACTCAGTTTGATGATCGGATCACAAACCAATTATTCATTAGGAGGATCAGTGGAACTTAAGGAACAAGAGGTAATCTTGGGGGTAAAACAGCCTTTTGACCCAGCCGTTATTACGAACAAACCTGTGAAGGGTTTGTTGGGGTTGATGCCCTAAAGTCTTGTGTCCTGTAGTTTGAAAACAGTTTGTACGAATGCTTGTATTGTTAATATATGATATTTCCTTCACATCTTGTAATTTTGCTCAGTTACTTGTTTTATTTGCTTTACCATAAACCAATAAACATAAAATCCTTGGTTATCTGTATGTGACTCAAGCATGTATGTGGTGACATACAAATGGATCATGTCTTGAGTGATAACCAAAATGGTCTGTAGTATATGGATATAGGAGGGAAACCTTATCCTGGTAACGCTACGGATGCGGCCCGCTTTGTGGAATGGTCACAAGTGTTGTGACTTGTCACAGATAGTCTGATCCTGATCATTTGTGTTAGGGACATGCGAGCGGGGGTGTCCTATACAAAGAGTTTGTATAAGACCTGACCACGAAGTGTTAACATCTCGTTATATATACATCGTTCATGTATAGAGACTTCACTTACTGAGGATGACCATATGTAACATGACCTCAATCTGATGGAGTTGGGACTCTGCCATTTGAGGGCGGCCCTTTGATTTGTATGAGTGCGAGTGGCCAGGTCGCTGATTCAAACTACCATTTTGGGGATTCGTCTGAGTTGGGAGCTAGGAATTCAACTACACAAGATGGAATTCACTCCTTCCCCGAGGTAGGGGTAAGTAGATAGATAGCTCCTTAAGGGCTGATTCCGGGGCTTGAACGATGTGGCCCACACACATTCTCTTAGATCGAGAGTGTTCACACATAGTGGACTATGTTGTATTGTTCATTTAGAGGGAATTAGTGGAACTTAAGGAGTGAGATGAATTACAGGGGCAATATATGGTAAATTTAGCCCAGCTATACTTACGAGCATTTATGAAGGTCATCGACATGATTGATTATATCCGATGGACACAGAAATATATCTGCGGTAAGAAGAGTTCAGTGTTAGTCTTTAGTGAATGCCTTACAGTTAACGGATGGTGGATTCTCGTGACTAAAAGGGTTTAGTCAGCTATTCACGAACTGTTGAAGCTTCGAGCCACAGGTCCATTAGGTCCTCTGGGTAGCTTGGATAAAGTCGAGAACCAGTATTTGGGTTAAATTTGAAATGTTCAAATTTGAAATAGGAAGTTCGATTATATATGATATAATTGGACTGGTTAATTATATATGATATGATTGGCTAAATTATGAGATACATTATTTTGGAGAAATTAGATATAAATATGATTTATATCAAGTAGAGGAAAAATACTATAGTAGATTATGTGATATCAAAACTATAGGATAAAAATATAATAATGATTTAATATTTATTAATTAATTAATTGGTTAATTATATGATAATTAAGCCAATTTTCACGTTTGGACGTGGGTTAGTGGGGAACGTCGGTTATTGTAACCGATGAGTTAAAATGAAAAATGTTTTCATTTTGAAACCCCGTCGTTCAATCGCCCGAAGAGAAAAGTGAGAGCGCACATTGGTAGAAAGCAAAATGATTGCTTACGCATTTCGAGAGACTATACGATAGCTCCTTGTGCCTAAACGATCACATGCTATTTTCTACACGATCGGATAGCTTCTCTAAACGATTGTATAGTGTGCCGATTTTACTAAACGATCGTGTACCTTTTCCTAAACAATCGTTCAATAAATCCTACACGATCGTGTAGCTCCTCCTAAACGATAAGCACTTCTGTTATCCGATAGCGTCATTTTCCCTCCCACTTGCTTATCGTCTACACGATTTGTGTTTCCTCCTTCCTCTACCAAATTCACCAAAGTCCACCCTTTGGGTTTTCACTCCGAGAATACCCAGGGCTCTTTAATGGTGGTGTCGTCCCCATTGCCGTCGTGAGTTCGCGTTGTTCATGCTGCTGCAGTCGACGTTTCCACTGGACGTTGGTAGATCGCGTCGAGGTTTTCCGCTGCGTTGGAGTGCTGAAGTTTGAAGAATGTCTTCAACTGGTATAACATTCTTTCCCTTATAATTTTATCTTGTTCTTAGCATGTCGTTAATTAAGAATTGTTTGTATAATTGTATGATTTGAATGTATAATTTGTATTTCGGTCATGGTGAGATCAGAGCGATCCGAACACGCTCATGGAACTCTTAGAGGAGATCCTTAAACGGTTAACTTACTAATTATGGTTATATCGAGTGGACACAATATATCTACAGTGAGGGGAGTGCAATTACTAGGCTTTAGTGGAGTGAACCGGTAGTTAACGAATGAGAGTTAATTCGGTGTAAAGAGTTTAACCAATTAATCTCGAATCGTTGGAGCCCGTGATCTGTAGGTCCATTAGGTCCCCTTACTAGCTCACAAACGGATTAACCTTAGAATAGTATGATAAGTTGATTTTAAACGTTCAAATTCGAATTAAGGAAATTAGTAATTATATGTGATATAATTACACGTTTAATTTTGGAATAAAATGTAACTGGAGAATCGATTAATATATAAATATGATTTAAATATTAATTTCATGAATAAGGATTCATGATAATGGAATTGGTGACAAATTAATTTAATATTTGATATTAAATTAATAGAATTAATTAAATTATTTAATTAATTATTAATTTTATTAGAAAAATTGATTATTGAAT
>NC_052357.1:62592467-62595479 GCF_009727055.1 Benincasa hispida | reverse complement strand
CATGTCTTTCTTATTGATTTTAGTTCTAATTCATTAATTATAACACTTATAAAAAATGAAACAACTAAAAACAATGACATTACTAAGCTAGATTAGGTATTTATAACTTTTATAAATTAACCTAAGTGTCATGCTTCATGCAATGTTCATTCATTACTATATATAACTCTTATATAACTTGTAATGAACTAAACATACATGCTCTCATATACCCTTATACTATAACACTTATAATATAAAGATGATGCATGGATATGCTTAATGCATGTATATATTATCACTCTTATATTATATAGTGCATGAGCATGCTTTAATGTAATTTACTCATACAAACTACTATATTATAACTCTTATAATATAAAGATGGTGCATGAGTACAATGCATAACCTATGGTGGATTTTTAAAACTATATGACATACTTTATGGCATATAATTAAACATACATCACATGTACATTCCTAAAAAAATTTGATAGATCGGGATAATTAGCCTTAAAAATTGAAAAATAAAAACTATCTATTACATAAACCATTGAGTCAACCGGTTCAAATAGGCGAACTGGATCTTGAACCCCGGGCAAAGCCTCGTTTATTGATCGTGTAGCAACTCCTTGTGATCATCGAGTAACGCTGATCGAGTAGCCAACACAACATGATCGAGTAAACTCTTTACTTGATCGTGTAGCATTTGCTATGTGATCGTTTAGTAAATACTACACGATCGAGTTGAACTTTTCTACACAATCGCATAGCCAAATCTAAACGATCGTTTAGCCTGGGCTACATGATGTGACCAACCTTTGGTCTTCTTCCTCGAAGTGAAAAACATCTCTATGCGTTGAAGCTTCATCACGAACGACTCGAACTAAAATACAACTTAAATATAGACTCGATAACAAGTTAATTATGCCCAAAAACGTAAGGGCCCTTACAAATTAACTTTGAAATATAAAAGAAATCATTAAAAGCAGAGGCAATCATCACGAAACATCCATAAATTCACAATCCACAACCACACTTAACTCTTAAATGCATTGCAGTCAATACAAAACCCACCATGATTGTAAATGAAATTCAATACATCAATGGAATTTGGAATATCAAAACAACCTGACTCTAATACCAATTGAAGAAACTCTAAATCTAGAGAACCAATGAGGGGAAGTAGATTGTTCCAAACCCCATTGTGAAAGAACATACACATTTACAATCAAATAGTAACAGTTATGCAACAAAGGTAAATTATAGCATGCTTCAAAAGAAAAAACAAGGGATTGAGTAAACATATCTTTGAAGAACCATTTCTTCTAGTATTTCCTCGATGGAACTCAAACGTATTGATCAACACGAACGCAACGAGCAAATTAGCAAACGGAACGAATTGCTAGAACCTCGAACACAATCGAGTAACATTTGATCCTCGACCTTTGAACGAAAACTCGACGCTACCATGAGGCTACCTTGGTATTCTTGGTGTGTGAATCTAGGAGGTGTGGGCTCTGTATGGATTTGCAAGAGGGAAGGAGGAACTGAATGATCAACTAGATGATCGAGTAAGTGGGAGAAGGAAGAAGTCTATCGTATAGACTTGAGTACTTGATCGTTTAGCAGACGAGTTACTATCGTATAGAATCCTCGATCGATCGTTTACTCTCTCAACCAAGCTATCGTATAACTTGATCTTTTTGCGCGTTCAGCGTGCTGAATGTCCAAAATGAAAACAATTTTCACTTTATCCATTCGGTTGCCATAAGCTGAATAAAACTTCTCACTAAGTCGGTTATTGGAGAAAACCGAAATCAATTATCTTATAATTAATTTATTATAAATAAATTTAATAACTAATTTATCATATTATATTTATAACCTATAGTTTTAATATCACATCATATGCAACATATAAACCATAGTTATTTTTCTCCTTTATGGCATTTAATATAAATCATATTTATATTAATTCCTCCAATCAAATAATAATGTATCTGTTCGGATGAGATTTCAAGAGAAATTTATTTCATGGAACTTGAACTTTGTATTTGTATTGATTTTGTGGAAAGTGAGTATAATCTCTAATACATAATATTTTGATGCTCTTAAAATAAACTATAATCTTTAAGCTGGTTGATATTCTTGAATGATCGGTCTTTGGGCTCGTTGATTTTCTTTGATGATCGGCCTTTGGGCTTGATGATCTTCTTGGACGATCGGCCTTTGGGCTCGTTGATTTTCTTTGATGATCGGCCTTTGGGCTTGATGATCTTTTTAGACGATCGGCCTTTCGGCTTGTTGATCTTCTTGAATGATCGGCATTTGGGCTTGTTGATCTTCTTGAATGATCATCTTTTGGACTTGTTGATCTTCTTGGATGATCAGCCTTTGGGCTTGTTGATCTTCTGGAGGATTAGTGTTCACATGAGGCTTCCGGAGAAACTTGTTTCGTGGAGTTGAACTTGAGTTGGTGTTGATGTTGAAGTTGATTTGATGCGATGTGGTTCGATCTCTAATAGTTAATCCTCTGATTCTCTCTCAATTGGGTGAATGTGCTTGACTTGAAGAAGAAAAGCACCGAGTGTTCTTGAAGTAGAAGACTTGGAAGAGTCTTTGTGTCTTCAAGGGTCTTTTGTCTTCTAGGGGTGCAGCTTCAGGAGTTTTGAGAGTCTTCTGCTTGTCGATGAATTCTCTCGACTGGGCTCTCTGAATGTAGAAAATGCTTGTATCTTCAAAGGACTTAAGTCTTTAGAAGGTTTGTATCTTCAAAGGACTTTAGTCTTCAGAATGCTTGCCTAGGACTTCAGTCTTCTGAATGTTTGTATCTTCGAAGGACTTCAGTCTTCAGGTGTGGTCACCTTCAGGAGTCAAGGAGTCTTCTAATTGTAGAGAATTCCCTATAAGTTTTCTGGAGTATAGAATTGCTGACCCCTCCAAATGAGGAGAGCTTCTCTATTTATAGAGTTCACAGGTGGGCTTGGGCTCGGTTGATCCATGGGTCTGACCTTTGGGCCCAATTAGTTG
>NC_052357.1:62557850-62591633 GCF_009727055.1 Benincasa hispida | reverse complement strand
AGTTGAACTTGGGCTTAGTTGGTCATGGGTATTGGCCTTTGGGCCCGATTATCGGATTTAGGCCTGATTTGACATTTGGGTCAAATTCAACCTATTTTTGGGTTTAGTTGGACTTTGACCCAAATAATAATATCAAATTGAGCCAAATAATATCTTGTCTGATTCAACGGTCATGATAAAAATACGTGGCATCATCAAAAATTTATCTTCAACTTCAATTCAAGACATATGTCAATTCCTATTGAGCCAAATTTAATGATTTGGAATTTCGTCATTAATTTAGTAAATGACGTGGCAACTTGTGATTGGTCCAAAATTTCTCATTCAACAATGCCCTATTTCGAGATTTATTCACATATATGGGTGGATAAATCGCGAAAATATAAAGTTGGAATCAAAATCCAAATATATTTGTTCTTAAATATGACCTCAATTGAGTGTGTCAGTCAAACTATGAATTTAGTACATAAGTTTAACTTGAATTTAGGATAAAATTTGGAATATCGCCAAATTTTTTTTAAAAAATTGAGCTTTGTCCCTATTTAATTTGATTTGGATTCAGATACAACTTGGGATATTGCCCAGATTTAATAAAGATCAATTGAGATTTTTTTCTTATCCACAATTTATTTCGATTGAAGATTAAAAAAAAACTAAGGCTAGTCAACTTGAATTTGGAATAAAATTTGGAATATGGCCATTGCCTTTGGGCCCGATTAATCGGATTTAGGCCTAATTTGACCATTTGGGTCAAATTCAACCTATTTTTGGGCTTAGTTGGACTTTGACCCAAATAATAATATCAAATTGAGCCAAATAAATCTTGTTTGATTCAACGGTCATGATAAAAATACGTGGCATCATCAAATTTATCTTCAACTTCAATTCAGGACATATGTCAATTTTAATTGAGCCCAAATTTAATGTGATTGGAATTTCGTTATTAATTTAGTAAATGACGTGGCAACTTGTGATTGGTCCAAAATTTCTCATTCAACAAATGCCCTATTTCGAGATTTATTTCACATATATGGGTGGATAAATCGCGAAAAATATAAAGTTGGAATCAAAATCCAAATATATTTGTTCTTAAATATGACCTCAATTGATGTGTCAGTCAAACTATGAATTTAGTACATAAGTTTAACTTGAATTTAGGATAAAATTTGGAATATCGCCAAATTTTTTTAAAAAAAATTGAGCTTTGTCCCTATTTAATTTGATTTGGATTCAAATACAACTTGGGATATGCCCAGATTTTAATAAAAGATCAATTGAGATTTTTTTCTTATCCACAATTTATTTCGATTGAAGATTAAAAAAAAAACTAAGGCTAGTCAACTTGAATTTGAATAAAATTTGGAATATGGCCATTGCCTTTGGGCCGATTAATCGGATTTAGGCCTAATTTGACATTTGGGTCAAATTCAACCTATTTTTGGGCTTAGTTGGACTTTGACCCAAATAATAATATCAAATTGAGCCAAATAATCTTGTTTGATTCAACGGTCATGATAAAAATACGTGGCATCAATCAAAATTTATCTTCAACTTCAATTCAAGACATATGTCAATTCCTAATTGAGCCCAAATTTAATGATTTGGAATTTCGTCATTAATTTAGTAAATGACGTGGCAACTTGTGATTGGTCCAAAATTTCTCATTCAACAAATGCCCTATTTCGAGATTTATTCACATATATGGGTGGATAAATCGCGAAAAATATAAAGTTGGAATCAAAAATCCAAATATATTTGTTCTTAAATATGACCTCAATTGATGTGTCAGTCAAACTATGAATTTAGTACATAAGTTTAACTTGAATTTAGGATAAAATTTGGAATATCGCCAAATTTTTTTAAAAAAAAATTGAGCTTTGTCCCTATTTAATTTGATTTGGATTCAAGATACAACTTGGGATATGCCCAGATTTAATAAAAGATCAATTGAGATTTTTTTCTTATCCACAATTTATTTCGATTGAAGATTAAAAAAAAAACTAAGGCTAGTCAACTTGAATTTGGAATAAATTTGGAATATGGCCATTGCCTTTGGCCCGATTAATCGGATTTAGGCCTAATTTGACATTTGGGTCAAATTCAAACCTATTTTTGGGCTTAGTTGGACTTTGACCCAAATAATAATATCAAATTGAGCCAAATAAATCTTGTTTGATTCAACGGTCATGATAACGAAGTCGCGTCAGACTTGTGGAAATGAAGCGAAGTCGCGTCAGACTTGTGGAAATGAAGCGAAGTCGCGTCAGACTTGTGGAAATGAAGCGAAGCCACGCCAGACTTGTGGAGATGAAGCAAACTAATGCCAAATTTGTGAAGATAAAGCGAGCCATACCAAACTTTGGAGATAAAGCGAAAATGCACTAACATTTTGGAGATGAAGCGAAGCTGCACTTGACTTTTGGAGATGAAGCGAAGCTGCACTTGACTTTTGGAGATGAAGCGAAGCTGCACTTGACTTTTGGAGATGAAGCGAAGTTGCACTTGACTTTTGGAGATGAAGCGAAACCGCACTTGACTTTCAAGATGAAGTGAACCAAGCCAGACTTTGGAGATGAAATGAAGTTGCATCATGATTTTGTAGACCGAGTCATTGAAGATGGAGCCGAGCCATGCACACTGACCATGAACTCGAAGATGAAGCGGAGCCATGCACACCGACCTTGAGCTTGAAGATGGAGCAGAGCCATGCACACCGACCTTGAACTTGAAGACGGAGAGGAGCCATGCACACCGACCTTGATCTTGAAGATGGAAGCAGAACCATGCACACCGATCTTGAACTTGAAGTTGGAAGTGGGGCCATGCACGCCAATCTTGAACTTGAAGATGGAAGTAGGGTTATGCATGCCAATCTTGAACTTGAAGATGGAGCAGCATCGATAGAGCCTCTAAACTTGAAGGTTGAGAAGCATCGACAAGACCTTCGCGTTTGAGTTTGACAAAGCATCAGTAAATATTTCGCATTTGAGTTTGACGAAGCATCGAAAAATCCTCTACACTTAAGCTTGAAGAATCGGTGAACCCTCCGCATTTGAGTTTGAAGTATCGACGAATCCTCTGCACTTAAGTTTGATGAAACATCGATGAATCTTCACATTGAGCTTGACTTCGTGACTTTGAGCATGAAGATGGCATTGCAAAGCCTCCAGACTTGAGCATTCAATGATGCCTCGGAACTTGAAGATGGAGGAGCATCCAAGTTTGATTTTAAAGAGGAAGCGAAGCGCATTCCAAGTGTGTGTCTTTTATTTACTGTGCTAGCTCCTTACAAGGGATGAACATCTTCAATCCATTGTGTTGTCCCTAATCTGTCTCTTATACACATCTAGATGTGTATAAGAGACAGGATCAAAAGCAGATGCTGAAGGTCGATCTTTCTTTGATTTGGATATACTTAGCCTTTTAAAGGCTGAAGTTCGAGTAGAAGTAGTTATTGGACATTGGTCTTCTTCTCCTACCGTGGCCATACTCAATCTTTGAAAGACTGAAGATCGAACACTTGAAGGTTTAATACGATCGAAGACAGAAGTTTTTTGCTTCATTTCTTCTGAGTCGTTGACTTCTTCGACAGTTATATGATTGTTGTCGACTTCCACTATGCCGACGTATGACATGTAATAACTTCTGATACTTTCTCTTGATGATTATTGAGAAAGCTTATTAGGAGAAATTCTGCCAAAGTTGCTAGCCGTCGGAATTGAGGAAAGTTCTTGTCTTCTTTCTTAGCAAGCTTAGGCTTCCATGTCATCTTTTTGCCTTTCTTTTTATGAGCCTTGTTCCTTCTTTTATAGCTTCAATAGGAACGCGACTCTTTTTGGGTGGAGTTTGGCTGTCTTCTTTTTTGACGAGTCACAACTATCCACACTTCGTTGTCATCTCCAACGAGCTCATCTTTATTTTTGGAATTTGCTGTTTGAATCTCTTGCTGGAACCAAAAGACTATAGGCTTGAAGGCTCCAAACTGGATTAGGCTTTGTCTTTGAGCATAGGACACAGACAATGTTGGAGTACTTGAAGTTGCCGCTACTGTAGCGTGATTTGTCTGAGCTATTTCATCCAAATCTAACTCAATCTTCTTTTCACGAGCCAACTTCAGAATTCGTTCCTTCAGCACGAAACACCTTTCAATTGGGTGGCTAACGACCCGATGATACATGCAGTAGTTAGGATCATCTACTTTTCCTGCTTGTTCCAGCCGCTTACATTCCGGTAGCTGAATAAGTTTCTTCTCTAGCAGTTGCTTCAACATATCTGTCACATCAGAGTCAGGGAATGGATAAATCTTCTCTTGTCTTTCTTTAAGAATTGGACAAAGCTTCACGCCCTCATTGTGCCTTCTTTCAAATTTTGTTTGTTTTCCTTTGGAGGAAAATTGTTGCGGGGTCACATGAATGACCATAGATTCTTTTGTGGCACTATCCACGATCTTTTTCAGTACCCTTGGATTCATTATTGTATTTTCTCCCTTCTGGGACTAGGAAATCTTTAGTTCCCCTATTGACGATGCTCAGCTTCATATCATGAGCGCGTGTTGTCAATTCCTCAAATGTCTGAGGTTTTATCCCTTTTAGGATGTACAAAAGCTCCCAATGCATGCCTTGAGTGCACATCTCCACTGCAGATAATTCAATGAGTCTATCTTTGCAATCCAGACTCAATGCTCTCCATCGGTTGATGTAATCGATGACTGTCTCTCCCTTCCACTGTTTGGTGTTCGTCAGCTCCATCATGCTAACAATGCACCTTGTATAGTAGAACGGTTTAGGAACTCCCTTTCTAGCTGTTTCCATCTGTCAATCATTTCTGGCTCCAAATTAATATACCAATTGAAAGCATTTGCTTTCGAGGTACGGACGAACTGCTTGACTAGCTGGTCTCCTCTGGTTCCTGCATTTTTGCAGGTTTCAATGAATTGTGAAACATGTTGTTTTGGATTGCCCTTTCCATCGAACTGCTGGAACTTTGGAGGTTGATACCCAGCTGGCATTCTCAGGTTGTTGATTCTCTTGGTGTATGGCTTGAAGTACATAAAGGAAGTTTGCAACGGTCCTCCATACTGAGCTCTTATGGAGTTTGTGATCATATCCTAGAGTTGTTGAACTAACAGGGAGGCAATAGAGGTGGATTGTAGTGGATGACTTTCCTGCAAGACAGTTTTTCCTTTGTCATTGGCTTTTGTAGCTAGAGATTGACTTGATTCAGCAGTATCTCGATCCTGTATCTGATCTCTTAAAGCAGCAATTTCATGATCTCGCTTCTCTACAACCTTCATTAGAAGATTTATCTTTATCTCTATCTCTGCCATGGTCGACTCAGTCGTTACGTCAGTCATCATGACAGACACTACATCAAAATGTGATTCTTTCTCTGATAGAAGTAGTAGAAGCATAGTTTTCAAACAAGGGATTTTCTTTGATGACGATCCTGCCTTTAGGAAATTTCATCAGCTGGTCCCAGATTTTCTCCGTGATGACAAAGCTTATGTAAGTGTTGCTTGCGACGGTAGCTTTGGATGTAGCTTTCTTTGGTGGCATTTATAGATTTGTTGACTCGGATGAAGAGAGAAAGATGAGAGGTATAGAGGTCCCACTGGGCATGCCAATTTGTTCGCACGAGATTTCAAGAAAAAAATTATTTCGTGGAACTTGTATTTGTATTGATTTTGTGGAAAGTGAGTACAATCTCTAATACATAATATTTTGATGCTCTTAAAAACTATAGTATTTAAGCTGGTTGATATTCTTGAATGATCGGCCTTTGGGCTCGTTGATTTTCTTTGATGATCGGCCTTTGGGCTTGATGATCTTCTTGGACGATCGACCTTTGGGCTTGTTGATCTTCTTGAATGATCGGCCTTTGGGCTTGTTGATCTTCTTAGATGATCGACCTTTGAGCTTATTGATCTTCTTGGATGATCGACCTTCGGGCTTGTTGATCTTCTTGGAGGATTAGTGTTCGCACTAGGCTTCCGGAAAAACTTGTTTCATGGAGTTGAACTTGAGTTGGTGTTGATGTTGAAGTTGATTTGATGCGATGTGGTTTGATCTCTAATAATTGATCCTCTGATTCTCTCTCAGTTGGGTGAATGTGCTTGACTTGAAGAAGAAAAGCACCGAGTGTTCTTGAAGTAGAAGACTTGGAAGAGTCTTTATGTCTTCAAGGGTCTTCTATCTTCTAGGGGTGCAGCTTCAGGAGTTTTGGGAGTCTTCTGGTTGTCGATGAATTCTCTCAGCTGGGCTCTCTGAATGTAGAAAATGCTTGTATCTTCAAAGGACTTCAGTCTTTAGAATGTTTGTATCTTCAAAGGACTTCAGTCTTCAGAATGCTTGCCTAGGACTTCAGTCTTCTGAATGCTTGTATCTTCGAAGGACTTTAGTCTTCAGGTGTGGTCAGCTTCAGGAGTCAAGGAGTCTTCTAATTGTAGAGAATTCCCTATAAGTTCTCTGGAGTATAGAATTGCTGACCCCTCCAAATGAGGAGAGCTTCTCTATTTATAGAGTTCACAGGTGGGCTTGGGCTCGGTTGATCCATGGGTCTGGCCTTTGGGCCCAATTAGTTGGACTTGGGCTTAGTTGGTCCATGGGTCTGGCCTTTGGGCCCAATTAGTTGGACTTGGGCTTAGTTGGTCCATGGGTATTGCCTTTGGGCCCGATTAATCGGATTTAGGCCTGATTTGTCATTTGGATAAAATTCAACCAATTTTGGGCTTAGTTGGACTTTGACTCAAATAATAATATCAAATTGGGCCAAATTAATTTTATCTTATTCAACGATCATGATAAAAACACGTGGCGTCATCAAAATTTGTCTTCAACTTCAATTCAGGACATATGTCAACTCCTAATTGAGCCCAAATTTAATGATTTGGAATTTCGTCATTAATTAGTAAATGACGTGGTAACTTGTGATTGGTCCAAAATTTCTCATTCAACAGTATTAAATACATTAAATCAATTATATCACATGTAGTTGAATCAATTTAATTATATCATATATAATCAATTTCCCTCCAGTTAATTTAACACTTCAAATTAACCCAAAAGCTGATTCTTAACATGAATCCATTGAGCTACCAAGGGGACCTTATAGACTTGTAGCTTGAAGCTCCAACGGTACGTGAATAACTGACTAAACTTTTTAATCACGATATCTACCCTCAATTAACTGTCGGGTGCTCCACTAAAGATTGATAGCCGCACTCTTCGCACTACAGATATATTTCTGTGTCCATCGGAGATAATTAATCAACAGTATGATGACCTTTCACGAATCGCTCATAAGTACAACTGGCCAATTTACCGTTTCCCTCCTATAGTTACATCTAACTTCTTAAGTACCACTGATTCCTCTAATGAACAATACATCATAGTCCCATTATGAGTAAACCCTTCTCGGGCCAAGAGAAGGTGTGGCGCCACATTGTTCAAGCCTTGGAATCAGCCCTTAAGGAATCAATTTATCTACTTACCCCTGCTTAGGGGAATGAGTGAATTTCGTCTTGTGTAGCTGAGTTCCCATCTCCTCAATCAGACGAATCCCCAAAGTGGTAGGTTTGAGTTGGCGATCTGGCCACTCGTACCCATGCAAATCAAAGGACTGCCCTCATAGGCAGGAGTTCACAACTCACTCAGGATTAAGGTCATGTTACCTATGGCCATCCTAGTGAAATGAAAGTCTTTGTCATGAACGATGTTATATAACGAGACTAAACATTTCGTGGTCTGATCTTATACATACTCTTTTGTATAGAGCATCCCTGCTCGTATGTCTAATACACGAATGATCGGATCAGACCATTTGTAGCACTTTACAACATTTATAACACCTACAAAGCGGGTCACACTCGTAGTGTCACCAGGATAAGATTTCCCTCCTTTATCCATATACTACAGACCATTTAGGTTATCACTTAAAGTACGATCCACTTGTATGTCTCCACATACATGCTTAAGTTATAATGATAATAAGGGATCTTAGTTTATTGGTTTATGGTTAAAACAACTAAAATATCTCATATTTCATAGACTGAAGTGAATAAAATATCTCATATTATAAATCACAAAACTGTTTGTTCATACAGATGTTTACAAATTACAGGACCCTACGAGATTTAGGGCATCAACCCCAACAATCTCCTACTTGTCCTAAAGCTAGTGGGGTGTACAAGATAATCACATTACAAGTACACAAAACAATAAACTAGGGCACAAAGGCCTAGTACAACATCTCCCACTTGCCCTAGTCCAGCCGCGGTTGGTCCCGTAGACCCATACTCTACAAGCGACCCTCAAACACTGTAATCTTGAGAGCCTTCATAAATGGATCAGCAATATTGTGCTTTGAAGCTATCTTCGTGACAATCACGTCCCCTTGATGCACAATCTCTCGGATGAGATGGTATTTCTGCTCTATATGCTTATCGTGCTCATGACTCCGAGGTTCACGAAAATTTTCCATAGCACCACTATTATCACAATAAAGGGTGATGGGCCTAGACATGTCTGGAACAACTTCTAGATCAGTCAGGATCTTCCTAAGCCAAACGACCTCCTTAACAGCTTCACAAGCCGCTACATACTCAGCCTCCATGGTGGAGTCAATGATGCACCCATGCTTGGTGTTTCTCCATATTACAGCCCCTTCTTAAAAGTAAACACTGATCCTAAAGTGGATTTCCAAGAATTCTTATCAGTTTGAAAATCAGAGTTCGTATATCCAGTAAGGATAAAATCCTTAGAAACATACACAAGCATGTAGTCCCTCGTTCTCCAAAGATACTTGAGGATGTTCTTGACGGCTGTCTAGTGACCCTGTCCTGGATTAGATTGATATCTACTGATTATCCCCACATCGTAGCAGATGTCAGGTCTAGTACATAACATCGCGTACATCAAACTGCCCACGAAAAATGCATAGGGAACCCGTCTCATTTCCTCAACATCTTGAGGTGTCTTAGGACACTGTTCCTTAGACAATTAAACTCAATGTCAAAAAGGCAATAGGCTCCTCTTGGAGTTCTGCATCGAGTACTTGATTAACATCTTGTCAATGTATGATACTTAAGACAGTGCTAGCATTTTGTTCTTTCGATCCCAAAAGATCTAAATCCCAAGAACAAACTGAGCCTCTCCCAGATCTTTCATTTGGAATTGGGTCGCGAGCCAATTCTTAACTAAAGCCAATAAACATACGTCATTCCTAATGAGTAGGATATTGTCTACATACAACACTAGGAAAACTACTGAACTGTTGATGATTTACTTTTAGATACAAGGCTCATCAACGTTTTGGTAAAAGCCATAAGATTTGATTGTAGTATCAAACCATATGTTTCAAGATCGAGATGTCTAATTCAGTCCATAAATGGACCAATTCAGCTTACAAACCTTTTTCTCTTGACTTTGGGCTATGAATCCCTTAGGTTGCACCATATAAATGGTCTCCTCAAGATTGTCATTCAAAAAAACAGTCTTGACATCCATTTGCCATATCTCATAGTCATAATATGAGGAAATGAATAGGATGATGCATATAAACTTAAGCATGGCAACAAGTGAGAAAGTCTCCTCATAGTCAATTCCCTCCACCTGGGTATAACCCTTTGTCACCAGTCTAGCCTTGAAGGTCTGCACCTTTCCATCAGCACCTCGTTTCCTCTTATAGATCCACTTACAACCTATAGGTGTAACCCTATCGGATTGTCTACAAGATCCCAAACTGAGTTGAAGTACATAGACTCCATCTCGAGATCTATGGCTTTGACCCATTCATCTCTGTCAACATCCTCCATTGCCTTCTTGTAAGACAACGAATCCTCAACCTTGCCATCGGCTACCATGGCCAGGATTTTAGTTAAACCCATATAACGAACAAGTGGGTTCGCAACCCTCCCATTACGTCAAATGAGATATAATAGGGCAGACCTTTCCAAAGTCATCCCTATGTTGATCAAATGGGGGTTGTTAAACCTTTTCGGGGTCATCCCTATGTTGATCGGGAAGTGACGATATAATAGGGTAGACCTTTCTGGGGTCATCCCTATGTTGATCAAATGGGGGTTGTTAGACCTTTTCAGGGTCATCCTCATGTTAATCAGAAAGTGACGATATAATAGGGTAGACCTTTCTGAGGTCATCCCTATATGGATCAAATGGGGATTGTTAGACATTTCCAAGGTCATCCCCATATTGACTGAGATATGATAGAGTAGACCTTTCCAGGGTCATCCATTTGTTGATTAAATGGGGATTGTTAGACCTTTCTGAGGTCATCGCCATGTTAATCGAGATATAATAGAGTAGACCTTTCTAGGGTCATCCCTATGTTGATCAAATAGGGGTTGTTAAACTATGTTGATCAGGAAGTGGCAATATAATAGGACAGATCTTTCCGGGGTCATCCCTATGTTGATCAAATGAGGGTTGTTAGACCTTTCGGGGGTTATCCCCATGTTGATCGAGAAATGGTGGTATAATAGAGTTATTTAGACATTTTCGGTCATCCCTATGTGTGTCAAAGAGACGGTTACGTATCGGGGCATTGCTGCAAAAAAATGAAACAAAAAAGTTTTAAAAAAGAAAAAAGAACAAAAAATAATTAGAAGGAAAATACAACTCGAAACATAAATATCAATTAAATAAATAATAATAAAAAAATAGTGAATGAGAGTAAGATATTAAAAGAAAGCGTAGGAAAAAAAATATGAAAGAGAAAAAATATAAGTAAGAAGAAGGAAGAAAAGAAGGAGGAGAATAGTGTAGGAGTGGAAGATGAGAATGAGAAAGATATGTATGGTGAACCCTATTTATAGAGGCTAAGATGGACTCAAATTCCTAATTTAATTTGGATTTCCTACTAAAATCTTATATTTTTAAAAGATTTTGATAAGATTTGAATCAAAATATCTTATCTTTTAAATTTGAATTGAAGATTATTGGTGGGTTTGAATGGATAAGCCTTAAATCAAATATATCAAAATCCACTTATATCAATTTTAAATTTGGAAATATTCCAAATTTTATCTCAAATTCATCTCAAATTAAAATTTGGCCATATTCCAAAATTTATCTCATATTCAAATCAAATTTAGCTTTTATCCTCAATCCAAATCAAATTAAGGGTAAATTTTCAAATTTATTTCAAATTAAAATTTGACCATATTCCAAATTATATCGCAAATTCAAATCAAGTTTAGGTTCTACCCTATTTTCAAATCAAATTGGGATAAAATCTCAAATAAAAATTTGGCCATATTCCAAATTTTATTTTAAAAAAATCAAATTATTCAACTTTGAGATTAAATTGTATATAAAATCTCAAATTAAAATTTGGACATATTCCAAAATTTATCCCGAATCTAAATCATTAAAATTTAAACTTTTATCCTCAAGTCAAATTAAATTAAAGATAAAATCTCAAATGGTTGTAAAATTCAAACTTGGTCATCTTCCAAATTTTATATCAAATTCATCCAAATTAAGTTCTTATCCCTATTTTCAAATCAAATTGGGGTAAAATCTAAAATTAAAATTTGGTCATATTCCAAATTTTATAGCAAATTCAAATCAAGTTTAACTTTTATCCCATTTCCAAATCAAATTGTTCAACTTTGAGATTAAATTATATATAAAATCTCAAATTAAAATTTGGACATATTCCAAATTTGATCCTAAATCTAAATCATATTCCAAATTTGGATGACGATGACGACAACATCATCATCATCATCATCATTATTATTATTATTATTATTATTATTATTGCCTCCCACATCCCATGGACCACACGTTAAAATATACCACTTCTTCAACATTTATTACTCCCACGTCTTCATATATTTCTAAACTTTTGGGGGCATTTGGGGCAAAAAATTGGTTATTATAGTCTTAGATTATTTTAGTTGGGTTATAATAATTTGTGTTTGGGTATAGATTATTTTAGTTTGGGTTATAATAGTATGTGTTTGAGATATAAACTATTTTAATTTGAGAAAAAAATAGTAAATACTGTAGTAAATAATAAAAATATATAAATCTAAAATAGTAAAAACGGTAGCAAATTGAGATTTTAAAATAGTGTTTACTGTAGGATTACAAAATAATATTTACTGTAGTAAGAAATATTATTATAGTTTGGGATAGTCCTTGCCCCAAATATCCCCTTTGTTTTTCTTCTTCATTACATCTATTATTTCCTTAATTTTCAATAACGTAATATAATTTCAAAATTATATTATTCCATAATCTGGAGGTTAAATATTAGTTATTAAAAAAAATTATTCTACAAATTTTGATACATAATTAAAACTTTTTATTTTGCAAAGGTATCGGTCGTAGTTAAAACAAAAATTAAGAAACTAATTAAAAATAAAAGTGTAAAAATGTCTTCAAACTAATAGTTTAAATATATCCCTCAAGTCCAGTAATAATAATGCGAATTGAATATAAATTTTTTTGTGCACGTGTTATTCTACCTTCTCCAAGGTCTTGGTAGGATTCTGACTTGCTGGCCCAGCCCTTTTCTTTCTTGCAACATGGCATCCCTTGCAACATTTTACAAGCTCCTTCCTTTGTTGAGCTTTGTCATCCCGCTCTTCGAGATCTTTCATTGGCCTCTAACAGTGCGTAATTAATTGATCATCTAACACCGACACCGGCACTGACTGATTACCTTACCGGGGCTCAATGAGTGAGCACCTTTGGATCGATCCTCAGTATATAAATGACAATATGGTGGGAACTAGAAGATCGGAGAAAGAATCATAACTTCTCACTTTCTCATCCCCTTATTAGATTAGAGTATTATCGTCGACGGCTTTCGAGCAAGGGGGCCTCGGCCCGGGAAGGGGAGAGTGGCCGAGCGGTCAAAAGCTTCGACCAACTACCATCGGTCAATTCCGCTTTGGGGCTGGGAAGTTTGATCAATAGGCCTGAAGAGGTGTGTATTTTGTATTTGAATATGAATTCGTTTTTACTTTATTCGCTTGGACCTTTTTTCAAGGAGGGGCAGGGGAATGGCATTCCATTGCAGTCATTTTATATGTATATGCAAGCGCTGCGGGCGGAGCAGCAAGCACTCATAGTGCAGGCAGTCACCCACGGACACCGGGATAGTAGAATATTCTGTCGACTCTTTTATTTAGATTGGTATTTGTTAGCAACAACATAATGGAGGCAGTCAATCAATATGGATTGATCCGAAATCTGATTCAAATCCAATATCGATTATGAGAGGGACCCACCTCACCATTCCCCCCTCCCTTTCTCACGGAAGCAACCCAACCCTTTCGAAGTCCCTCGTTTTAGAGGAGATGTAATATATGATATTATAGAATCCGTTTCGGAAGAAAGTAACAGATGGACAATACTCGTTTTTAAAATGGACTTTTCAAATCTCTATAATATTTTTCATTTAATGCTCACTAGATATATATTTTTGCGTAAGCCAACACCTTTTATCCTAAAATTTTTCATTTTATACTCAAAATTTATTTTATACAAAATATTTAGGTATAATAGAAAGTGTTGAAATTAATTTTAATTGATGAATAAATATCACAATATAATTATTAGCGAAATATTATTAAAATTTATTTGATTAATTTTATAGTTTAAAAGACAATAAACATGTGCACGCACGTGATAAAGTTTAGTATATAATAAAATACGAATGAGGAAGAAACTTTTTTTGGACAATTTTATCTTTATGAATTTTTATTATACCTAAATTATCCTTGAAAGTAAAATCTACACATGCACTAATTAGGGATTAAGAATTGTATTTTTATAATTTGTTTTACATTTCATCTTCCTCCTCCAATAACGTGAATGGACCTTTCTATGCCTCCGTTTAATCTTTAAACTTCTAAATGTTTTTCTTATACATATATATGTGCATGCAAAGAATAAATCTTATCGTAAAAGAAACCATAGAGTATCAATGGGGAATAATTCATCAAATTTAGGAGCTTCTCCATCGTCGTAAAATCATGTATATTCACACCCCAACTCCTTTGAAACGATGATATCAACCAGGACTCCACCACCATTTGGAATTGAGGAGAGATCGTGATTTGTTCAAACAGTAAGTATATTTCGTGAACGTTCACCCATCTTGATTTTGGAAACTGCCAACAAAATTCTAAAGCTAATAATTTTGTTACGTACATACACATATACATACATTGTACATACACCTGACATTATGGATGGACTCAATCAAAAGTAGCTATAAGGAAAAAGACAATAATTTAATTTGTTGAGCAATATAGTTCAAGTTGTAAGATTTTAAACTAGAGTCTCTTATTTATTTTAGCAAATTTGTCTGTCTTTAAAGTTAGTCTTTGTAAGGTAAAGGAAAAGCAATACTACAAAAGAACAATTCTTATAATTAATTGAATTTATTTATGTTGCTTTAATAGGTCAACTGAAAACCATAATTCAGAGGAAAAACATTCTTTTTTTTTTTTTTTAGTTCGAAAAAATCCATATTTTATCCCACAATGAAAATAAAATACATCAATATAAATAAGTAGGGTTATGAATGAAAACATTATGATTTATTTTCTTTAATCATTCTTTTACAACATTATAATATCAAACAGAATTTTTGGATTTTTCGTAATATATCATACAAATAATTTTAATTATATTTTATATCCTTTTCTTTTTCTCATGGCTTATCTCTATAATTTGATAAATATTTTGATTTTTTCAATAACCATCAATAATTCGTCAGTCTTAAAATAATACGTCATTTTATTAAAAAAAATTGTTTTTAAGAACTTTACAATTATAAATTAAAACTCAAATTAATACTCATTACAAATATAAATTAAAACTTACAGAATAAAAAAAAATCCATGCACATATGCCATATATTAGAATCATGTTGTTAATGGATAAAAAGAAAACCCACAAATTATTTGAAAATATTAATAACTAAAAAAAACACCCCACCAACAACCATAATAATAATATAGCCTATCAAAACTCATTTTAAATCTTCCTCAAACTTTTGATCTTTTTTTTTTCAGCTATACATAAATTTTTTTACTTTCCTCATCTTAACCATATATATTTGGATAGTTCTAGATAAGGAAAAAAAAAACATAGAACATTGATGATGCTATTCCTGAACAACTATATATGTTAAGCAAAAATATATCTTGCTATAATTATTAGTAAAATCTTATTAAAACTTATAATATTAATTTTGTATTTTAAAATGTAATAATTGCACGGGAAAAATCTAGTATTTTAATAAATTATGGATTGTACTTTGCTTTGTTATTTTTTTAAGTACACATGTATTATTAAAAATTTTGGAAATGGGGTTTATGATTTACTTTTGAATCATGCATTTTCTCAATTATTTTTTTTTAAAAAAAGTACATATGTATTATTTAAAATTTTCTCTCTCTCATGGTATTTAATATAAATCACATTTACATTAAATTTTAATTATATGAATCAATTCATATATTAACATTCGAGTCATATTCAAACAATTAATTCCTCTCATAAATCCTTTATATTATAATGTATTAAATACATTATAATAATTATATCATATATAATTACATAAACTTAATTATATCATATATAATTAATTTTCTCAATTAATTTGAACAATTCAAATTAATCCAAAATTTGATTCTAAAAAAATCCGATGAGCTACCGAGGGGACCTCATGAACCTGTAGTTTGAAACTCCAACGGTTCGTGAATAATTAATTAAACTCTTAATTAAATTATTCATCATCCGTTAACTGTCAAACACTCTACTAAAGACCGATAGTTGTACTCTTCACACTATAGATATATTTCTGTATCCATTAAATATAACTAGTCCACAGTACGACAACCCTTCACAAATTGCTCATAAGTACAACTGGACCAAATTACTGTTTTGCACCTATAGTTACATCTAACTCCTTAAGTACCATTGATTCCTCTAATGAACAATAAATCATAGTCTCACTATGACTAACCCCTCTCAGGCTAGGAGAAGGTATGACCCCACAATGTTCAAGTTTCGGAATCACCCTAGGGAACAATTTATCTACATTTCCCAACATTCGGGGAGTGAATTCTATTGTGTAGCTGTGTTTCCAACTCCCTAATCAGATAAATCCCCAAAATGGTAGGCATGTTGAGTTAACGATCTGCCACTCTCACCCACACAAATCAAAGGACTGTCTTCATAGGCAGGAGTTCACACCTCACTCAGGATTCAGGTCGTGTTACCTATGATCATCCTGATGAAATGGAAGTTTCTATTAAAAATGGTGTTATATAATGAGACTACTCATTTCGTGATCCGGTCTTATACAAACTTCTTTGTATAGAGTATCCCCGCTCACCTGTCTCCACATAAATAATCAGGATTAGATCACTTGTAGCATTTTACAATAACTGTAACATCTACAAAGCGGGTCATACTCGTAGTGTCACCAGAATAAGGTATCTAACCTTATCCATCTACTACAGACCATTTAAGTTATCACTTAAAACATGATCCATTCGTATGTCTCTACATACATGTTTAAGTTATAAGATAATCATAGAACTTAGTTGATTGGTTTGTGATTAATGCAACAAAAAAGTGGAATAAAATATCATATATTTTGTGAAATAAACGATGAGTTTGTACATAATATTTACAAACTATAGGACCCAACGAGATTTAGGGCATCAAACTCAATAAGTCCAATCCAAGATTAGATAATTGGACAGTGGTTAAAACGATCCTCAAGTATCTTCAGATAACGAGGGATTATATGCTTGTATATGGAGATAAGGATTTGATCCTTATAGGATATACAAACTCTGACTTTCAGACTGATTGGGATTCTCGAAAATCCACATCAGGGTTAGTGTTTACTTTGAATGGAGGAGCTATAGTATGGTGAAGCATCAAACAAGGATGCATCGCAGACTCCACTATGGAAACTGAATACGTAGCTGCTAAAGCGGTTATATGGCTTAAGAAGTTCCTTATTGATTTGGAAGTTGTTCCAAATATGTCTTTGCTCATCACACTTTATTGTGATAATAGTGGTGTTGTGGCAAATTTTAAAGAACATAGGAGTCACTGAAGAGGCAAGCACATAAAGCAAAAATATCATTTAATTTGGGAGATTGTGCATCAAGGTGACGTGATGTCATGAAAATTGCTTCAGAGCACAACGTTGTTGATCCGTTTACAAAGACTATCACGGCTAAAGTGTTCAAGGGTCATCTAGAAAGCCTGGGTCTATGAGATATGCGACATATTGTCTAGGACAAGGTGGGAGATGTAACTGACGTATAGTGTGTGCCTTAGTTAATTGTAGTTTTTGCACTTTATTTGTATTGTATATTAGGCTCCCTAAGCTTTAGGAAAAGTGAGAGATCGTTGCAATTGGTGTCCTTAATCTCTTGTATTCTCGTAGTTTATAAACATTATATAAACAAGTTGTTATTAATAAAATAATTGTTATTTTATAAGCATACACCCAATCCAATAAACTAAAGATCCTAGGTTATTTTATGTAATTTAAACAAGTATGCAAAGATATACAGGTGGATCTTGTTTAAATAATAACCTAAACGGCCAGTAGTAGATGGATAAGGTTGGGTACCTTATCTTGGTGACACTAAGGATACGATGGTGATACTACGGATACGATCCACTTTGTAGGTATTACAAGTGCTGTAAAGTACTACAAATAATCTGATCCTGATCATTTATGTGGATAGATGCGAGTGGGGGTATCCTATACAAAGAGTTTGTATAATACCGGGATACGAAATGATTAGTCTCATTATATGACGTCGTTAATAATAGAGACTTATATTTCACTAAGATGACCATAGGTGACATGACCTGAATCCTGAGTGAGTTGTAAACTCCTGCTCATGAAGGCGGTTCTTTGATTTGTATAGGTGAAAGTGGCCAGATTGCCAACTCAATAAGCCTACCATTTTGGGGTTCGTCTAATTGGAGAGCTAGGAACACAGCTACACAAGACGGAATTCACTCATTCCCCGATGTCGAGACAAGTAGATAAATTACTCCATTAAGGGCTGATTCTGGGGCTTGAACATAGTGACCACACCCTCTCTTGGTCGTGAGGAACTTGGTCATATTTGGACTATAACTTATTGTTCATTAAAAGAATCAGTATTACTTAAGAAGTTAAATGTAACTACAGGGACAAAACAATAATTTTGGCCCAGCTATACTTACGAGCAATTTGTGAAGGGTCATTGCACTGTTGATCGGTAATATCCAATGGACACGTAAATTTATCTGTAGTGCAAAGAGTGCAATTGTCGATCTTTAGTAGAATGATCGACAATTAACGGATGTTGAGTAATTTAATTAAAGAGTTTAATTAATAATCCAAGTACCGTTGGAGCTTCAATCTACAGGTTCATAAGGTTCCCTCTGTAACTCAAAAGGGATCTAATTGAGAATTATTTTTGGATTAATTAAGTGTTCAAATTAATTGAGAAAATTAGTTATATATGATATAATTAATTAAATTAATTATATATGTGATATAATTAATATAATGTATTCGATACATTATAATATAAGATAATATGAGAGGAATTTGAATATGATTCAAATACTAATTATATGAATGAGATTCATGTAATTAAATTTAATATAAATATGATTTATATTAAATACCATAAATAAGTTGAGAGGAAAAATATTTGGATATGATTCAAATATTAATTATATTAATTATATGAATGAGATTCATATAGTTGAATTTAATATAAATGTGATTTATATTAAATGTCATGTATTATTGAGAGAAATTAAAACTATAGGTTATGTTGTATTTCATGCAATATAAAACTATTGGCTATATGTTATATTTGATATAACATATAGTGTGTATATATATAATAAATTAGTTATTATATATGTATGTATGTATGTATATATATATATATTACTATTAATTTATTTTATTTTAAATTGATTTTAATTAAGAGAGGGAGTTACAACTCCCTCCCCCTGATCTCTCATCCATTACATAATGTGGGGAAGATGAATGACTCTCATTCATCTTCCTCCATAAAATATTGAGAGAATAATTCTCTCCGGAAAAAACTCACAGAGAAGAAAAAATCCTTCTCATCCTCTCTATTTCCTTCCCTTTTTTCAAAAACCCTCAGGGAGACCCCACAACTCCTGCCCGTTTCTCAACTCTAAGAAGAATACAGGAGGCTTCGTTTGGTGGTGTCGCTTTTGGAAGACCGGATCAAGATCTGTTCATGAGAGATCTTGAAGAAGGTGTTCTTCAAAGGTAATGTTTTTCCTCTCCTTTTTCTTTTGAAATCAGTATGTTGTAAGTTAATTTAGAATGCATAATCCTTCTTTCTTTTTTGTTATGTAATTCTGAATTTTCTGAAAAAATGAAAATTGGGATGATCCCCTCTTTCCGCTGTGGAAACCTTCATTGGTTTTCCCTTCATGAGATTGGGTCAGTTTCATGAAGCTACAAGATGGAACTGTGACCCTCCTAAGAAATTAAACATGTGCCACTTCTCAAGAGATACTTGATCTATTAGGAATGTTAGATGCAATTGGGTATGAATACAGAGGAAAAGAAGGATCATTTGAAGTTATTAAAGATTCAAAGGTCGTCCTAGTTGGAGAGAAGATCAATAACCTATTTTTGGTTAGGGGAGTTGAAATGGTAGACCTCAAAAGTAGATATTTGGCATAAGAGGGTATCTCACATCAGTGTAAAGGGGTTGGAGACTCTATCTAAATAGGGCATTTTACCTAAGGGCATTTGTGATCAGCTTACTTTATGTGAGCATTGTGTGATGGGCAAAGTTACAAGACACAATTTTATTAAAGTACAATATTCAACTAAGGCAATCCTAGACTACATACAGACATTTGGGGGTCAGCCCCAACTCCAAGCCTAAGTAACTCAAGATATCTCCTATCCTTTACTGATGATTTAATATATAGTTATTTAATTTATATGTTAATTGATTAATTAATTGTTAATTAATCAATTAACAAATGATGGAAAATGGAGAGACTTGGAGAGAGAGTTACCCTCTCCCTATAATTATATTATTATAACCCTTTTAGGGTAAGAGATTTTTGTGAAAAATTGCCCTAATCTCCACTCCCATATTCTCTTTACTCTACTCTTTTAAGAACATTCTCTCTACCTTCATTCCCTCTCCCAAGGTGTTAGAGCTCACACATCTAGCTCCTTGGAATCTTAGAGCATAACAGGGAAGCTCTTGCGGTGATGTCTTTGTTCGTTAAGAGGTTCGATTTTGTTCGTGTGCAAAGGAGAGGTAATCTTGAAGAAAGGGGACTATTCAAGGGTGGTTTTCTTCTTCCTTTTCTTCTCTTCTTCTTCATTAGAAGCATGCTTAGATTTATTAATGTCTATCCAAATTTTTTGTGAATTAGTTCACTGTTTTTATGTTTTATAAAATTGATTTTCAAATTGTAAGGCGATCACACGCTTCCACAGGAATCCGATTCCATTCAACCTCCTCACAAGCAACACAACTAACTCAAATCAGAGTTGTTGGGTTGAAGCTTCCTCATTTTAGGCATGTAAAACAAAATTAAAGTCCAACAAGAATTAGATTTAATGCTTAGTTATAATTCAACCCGCCTTTTCGTAAAATTCTCACCCTTTCGTAAAATTCCCACCCTTTCACAATTCTAGATTTAAGGGTTTGTTAATGATTTGATTTATTTCTCATCCTTTTCTGATTGTTATAATGTACGTTCACAAACTTTTCATTTAATTCTCACCTTCTAATTTTAATATTACTCTTTCTATTTTGTATTGTATTAATTGAAAGAGGCAGAAGGTGATAACGAATTTGACAAAGGATAATGAGTGCGAGTCGAACAAAGGAAAAAATCACAACGGTAGAAACTTAATCGCAGTTTCATAAACGAAAGAAGACCAAGATGAGGATTCACTCTTAGATTCTCTCTTTGTTTCATTTAATTTGTTTAGTTTCAGATCTTTATCAAGAGAAACACTTAATTCTTGGATTTGCATGGATTTAGGGAAAGAAAATTGATTTTTTTTACTATATCGCTTCCTTACTCACACAAATCAATTGTAGAATCATACCCATTATTACTACTTGATTGAGCAGGAAGTTTTTAGTTTTTCTTGATCCAGTTTTGTTTAATTTTTTTAGAAACACTTAAATCTTGGATTGACATGGATTCAGGAAAGAAATTTGATTTTTTTTTTGTTGAATCTTTCATTTGTATCATTTATTTCTTTGCATAGAAACTCAATCGCTTTCAGACAAATCAATTGTGAAATTATCTCACTATTACTTCTTGATGATGCCGTAAGTTTTTTGTTTTCTTTGATTCAATTTTGTTTAATGTTTTAGATTGTTAGTGAGTGAGGCATTTAAATCCAGTTTGCATGGATTTAAGGAGAAAAAGTTGATTTTTTTTTCTTGAATCTTTCACTTGTATCTATTATTACTCACACCAATCAATGATAGAATCATCTCAATATTACTTATTAGTTGAGCGGTAAATTTTAATTTTTCTTTATTCAATTCTTTTTAGATTTTTATCAAGAAAATTGACTTTTTTTTTTTTTTTGTTGAATATTTCTTTTGTATCCATTCTTTTAAAAAAAAAAAAAAAAAAAAAAAAAGTCAAAATGTTTGCATTTGCTAGCCATTGAAATTAAACACATCAATGAGAGATTTTGTTTTGTTAAATCTTAATTAGATGGAGATTCATTGATTAACAATATTTTTCTAAAAAATAGAGTAAGAAATGAAGTAAAATAAACATAAATTAAAATTGAATATAATATAGTTTGATCTACGAAACTAAGATATTTCTGCCAATGTTTGTTTTTTTTTTTTTTTTTTTGTTCCTTCAAGGGACAATTTAAAAAAATGATTGATTAAATCTCTTGCGGATACAACACAGTGTCATCAACGGAAATTTTAAAAGGATTTGCGAACTTCAAGTTTGATTTTGTTACTTAAATGAATCAACTGGATAAGATATCAAAATATTATATTTTATCTTTTTGAAATACTATTTTTAGAATTGCTTATTTATTGTATTATATATTAAAAAAATAACAAAGGAAGGAGTGTCTAATTAGGGAACATATTTTTTTAAAAAACTAATTTAAAATAATAATTACTAACTAGCCATTATCTAATTATTTATTTTTTTAGAACACATGCTTATTTCATGTATTTATTCTCCCCAATAAATCTATAGAAACATTGAATTCTTTTTTAACTTTTATTGAATTGGTAAAATTGAATTACCCTCATAATTTTTATAGATATTGTATTATTTAAGATTTTGAATATATATCTAAATAATTAGAATTGAACTTTTAAATCAATACTTGAAAAAAGAATTTGATGAGAGTTTTATAGAAGACAAATTAAAAAAAAAAAAAAATCAGAAAACTACAAGATTCATTAAAATTTAAAAAAAAAAAAAAAAAAAAAAAAAAAAAATCTTTCCAATATTTTTCTTTCATTTTTTTCCTCAAAAAGTCATTATCTTCCAAGAAAGATATACGAAAGAATTAAATATGAAATAATATTAAGTTATCTTCTTGTGTCGTATAACTTTATTCTAATTACATCATTGTATTTTAATTGATTCATCTATTTCTAAATTTCCTCCTCTTTTATACTTTTTAAATTTAAATTTCATTCAACTATTTAAAATTTAAATTTAGTTATATAAGTATTATTAAAAAGGTTTAGTTCCCTTTAGAAAACTTCCTAAAAAATTTCATTTGACATTTAAAATATTTCACGTGTTCATTGTAAATTATCTTCAAACATGGTTTAAAGTACTATTTTAAATTACTTCATTTCATGTCAAATATTTACTAATTACATTCAATGATATTGAATCAAAATTTTATGATAAAAAAATTAAATCTCAATATAAAAAAAAAAAAAAAAAAAAATCAAGTCACGTGCATCGCACATGTCTTCCAATTAGTGTTTGAAAGTGAGTATTTAATGAAAATTTTAGGTTAAAAATGTAAAACCTTAGAATCTAGGGGTCCAATTCAAACAAAACTCAATGTCAAGTGTAAAATTGCAACATTATACAAAACTTGAGAACTAAATATGTAACATTTTAAAACCTACGGAACAAATATAAATTAGACCTCAAACCTAGGGGCCAAAAAGATTTTTTTCCTTTAAAATAATCGTCATCGGAGTTGGTGTAGGAGGTTGCCAATGTTGGTTGTCAAAGGTGGTGGTCGGATGTTACCAAAAATTGGTTGCCAAAGGTTGTGGTCGGAGGTTGAGGCCAGAGGTCGATAACGGGGGCATCAACGGTAATGAAGGTTGAGTGCGTTGTTGATGGACATAAAATATTAGGGGATGTCTGGGGCGTTGAGTTAAGATAGGATGTCCAGAATTCATGTATGTAGAGTCCATATATCTATGTTTGGGGGTGCAAAGTTATTTGGTCTGAATTCATATGTATGTGTTTAAGGTGTAGAATTGAGTTCATATGTCTAGGGTGATGCAGTTTTTTGAACTCTAATTAATCTGGTTTTATAATTACTATTTTTGTTTTGAAACTGTTGAATGATAAATTTTGGACCAATCACAAAATATCACGTCATTTACCAAATTAATGACGAAATTACTAGTAATTGTATTTGGGACTAATTACAAGTTGACATGTGTCCCAAGTTGAAATTGAAGTCATAAATTTGGTGATCTCGATGATGCCATATGTATTTTCGTCTTGATCATTGGATCAAATTAATTATTTTAGTCTAATTAAATATTAAAGTTTGGGCTAAAGTTAAATTGGACACAAGAATATGCTTAATTTGACCCAAATGTCAAAGAAGACCCAAATCCAATTAATTGGGCCCAAATACCAAGTCCATGGACCAACCAAGCCTAAGCTCACAAAACTCACTTAGAGGTCTATAAATTGAGGAGTTCTTTTTGTGGGGATCATAAATTTTACACTCCTAAGGTCCTAGAGAGAATTCTCCCAACAATCAGAAGACTCCCCAACTCCTGAAACTGGCCACACTTGCAGCACACTTGAAGACTGAAGTCTTCCAAGACTCCAACTTCAAAAATATCTACAAGCTCTGCTTCCATACATCAAGCATATGCATTCAACTAAGAGAGAATCGGATGATCAAGTACTAGATATCAAACCACATTCGCATCAAATCTACATCAACACAAGTTCAACTCCACGAAATATGTTTCTCCAAAAGTCTCATGCGAACACTGATCCTCCAAGAAGATCATTAAGCTCAAAGGCCGATCATTCAAGAATGTTATCTAAGTCCAAAGACCGATCATCGAATAAGATCAACAAACCCAAAGGCCGATCATCCAAGAAGATCAACTACAACTTAAAGATTAAAGTTTATTTTGAAAGCATCAAAAGATTATGTATTAGAGATTGTACTAACTATACTAAAATTAATACAAATACAAAGTTCAAATTCCACGAAACAAGTTTCCTTGAAAATCTTGTGCAAACAAAAACTTTTTTATTCAATAATTCTATCCATATTTGTTTAAATAAAATATGAATTGCAATATTTTCCTTTAATTTTTAAAGCTTTTTTTTTTCTTTCTTTCTTTTGGTAATGAATAACAATTGACTCACTACATTTTTTGCAGAAATATGGTTAAATAAAATGAGAAACCAAAGAGAAACTAAAACTTTTGATTCCTAATTTTTCTCCATGAATTTCATCTTCTTCTTTTTATTCTTCTTCCTATTATTGCTTATATTTTTACTCTGCCATGGATATTTTTAATTGAATCTTCTTCATCATCTTAGCAATTTCACTTTCAATTCCTCCAAATTTGGAGGATCATTAGAGAACAAATCTCTATTTTTCACTAATTCTTGCTAGAAAATGTTTCAGGAAAAAAAATTCTCCATTTTATGGTTTTTTGTTACATATTTTTCAATTGCATACATACTTTTCTAAATATTCTTAACACTCATTTGATATGTGAATTTAATTAAATAAAAATATATTTTACAAAATTTTACGTAGAAATATCACACTTAAATGTAGACAAAATACTATTATTTACATAATCAAAAACCCTACAATATAATTTAATAGTCATTAGTCTTATAATAGTCGGAAGTAGTTGTCGAAGTTGATTATTGAAGATAATTTTCACTAGAGGTTGTAGTCGGAGACGGCTGTCAGAACCTGAAGTTGGTCACATGAAGGTGGTATTGGATTTGATTACCAAAATTTGTCATCAGAAGTGGTTGTCAAAGCTCGAATTGGTCGTTGGAGTTTCTCGCGCGAAAGTGGTCATCAAAGTTGATCATCGAAGGTGATTTTCATCGAAGTTTGTAATCGGAGGTGGTGGTCGGAGTTGGTCATCAGAGTTTATTGTCAGAAGTGGTTGCCAGAGCCTAAAATTGATCGTTGAAGTTGGTCGCACGAAGGTGGTCGTCAGAGTTGTCATCGAAGGTGGTTGTTGAAGCCCGAAATTGGTTCTTGAAGTTGTCATCAAAGGTGGTTGTCAAAACCCGAAGTTGGTCGTCGAAGTTGTCATCAGATGTGCTTTTGGAGTTCAGAGTTAGTTCCCAAAGTATGAGAGCGATAGTCATCATAAGCGGTTGTAGGTAGAACCATTGAAAATATTGGAATAAGGGAGAGTTAGGGTAAGTTAGTAAAATATACCAACTCAACGCCCTCAACATTTAAAGTTGGTGGGTCAAACATTGAGTTAGTATATTATACCAACTCAACTCATATTGGTGAGCCAAACACCCCGTTTGAGACGTAAAAAATTGGTCTCTCATACACTGGGTTGAGTTCATATCTCAACTCATAGTAACTCATACCCTTATTCCAACATCCCTAATAGACATACATATTGACAAATATATCTAAATTTTAATATTAACCTAAATAAAAGAAAATCAACAAAATGATCATTTTTTTATCATAACTCTTTGACAAAAACAATCTCAAATCTTAAAAAGAAATGCTCTCTTATCTTACAACAAAAACAAATATAAATAATAATACGATATAAATCAATTGATAAACACCATTGAGTCAAACTCACTATATAATGAATATATATATTATTGACATCAAATATAATGAATATTTACTTTCTTGATTAAATGTCCAAAATGTGCATAATTTCTTTACTTACCCTTTCACTTTGTTTTAAAAAGGGGATGGGTAAAGATTCGGTTGAATTAGTTATGCAATGGGAAAAAAATGATCAATTGAAATTACAATGTTTAAAAATTAGAATATATTTGTTCGTGAGATCTTTTGCTTAATCCTTTTATGATTCATTTGATAACGTTCTCGTTTCCTGTTTCTGTTTCTCATTTTTTAAGAAATTCACATGTTTGATAACCATTCATGTTTCTTGTTCCTAAAATTTAAAAAACTTTCCTAAAAATGGGACAACAATTGAGGAACTACAAAAAGTAGTTTCTCATGTTCTAGTTTCTATTTTATTTAATGTTCTTCATAGAGGTATCAAAGTGGAGACTTGCTAATTGGTGAGGAAGCATACCTAAATCACTCTTCAACTTCATGGTCTTAGAAATAGGGTTGTTTTCAAATATAGAAAAATGAACCAAAATATATACAAATATAGCAAATTGAATTTTCAAATATTTAAGTCATGTTTGGTAACCATTTTATTTTTTGTTTTTGTTTTTGAAAATTAAACCTATGGACACTATTTCTACTTCCAAATTTCTTCCTTTGTTATCTATTTTTCACCAATGGTTTAAAAAACCAAGCCAAAATTTGAGAATTAAAAAAAGTAGCTTTGAAAAAGTTGTTTTTGTTTTTGGAATTTTGTTAAGAATTCAACCATCGTACTTGCAAATCATAGTAAGATATATGGATGGCTTAATTTTAAAAAACAAAATGGTTACAAAATGGGCCATTATATTTATATATTATTTTGATTTTCAAATTTCAAATTTTCATTAGGGTTATTTTCAAATATAGGAAAATGAACCAAAATATTTACAAATATAGAAAAATTTCATTGTCTATTGCAGATAGATTGTGATGTTTTGTTATTATTCGTAAATATTATCATCAATTTTCATTTAAAATAATCTCTTTTCAATATGTATATATAAATATTTTTTTTGAATTTTAAATTTTGCAATATGCATTTTTATTTATTTTTTAAATTTATATAGATTTTTTTTATTTTTTTTAAATACGAAACCAATTATAATTTTACGATAATATAAATTTTGTTTACTTAGATATTCATTTAGGTTCATTTTAATATTTTTACAACTATAACATTTACGCAATAATATAATTGAGTTAGATTTGAGTCTATATCATTTAAAATTTAAAAAACAAATGACTTGAGTGAAAAATAATATTGTAAATCAAATTTTAGCAACATGTAAATGATAGAAAAAATTGAATTCTTGATTTTAATTTTATATCGGGACTTATGTGTATTCGATAGTTATTTTTTATATTTTAATGCTTGCTATATATTATTTTATTTTATATAGTTAGATTATATTTAAACTATAAAATATGGAGAAAAAAAATACAAAAAACGAGAAACGAGAAATAAGAAATAGTTATCAAACAAGTTTTTGTTCTTGTTTCTTTTTTTTAGGAAACAGAAAACATAAATAATTATCGAACATATTTATGTTTTTTGTTCTCAAAAAAGAGGAAACAGGAAACAAGAAACGAAAAACGAAAAATTGAAAATTGAAAACAGAAACGTTATCAAACGGACGTTTAATATCTGATTCTTCACTCCATTGGGTTTGATACAAGTACAATGTATCCCACATGTGTTCCTTCAATAAAGATCTACTCAAACATAATTTATTTGCATGAATAATCGTCATGACTTTTCAACGTGTGTTTACTTTGATAATATGTTGTGGTTGATAATGTTTTAATCAATTGAGTTGAAATAATAGTTTAAAGTTATAATGTAATTAAAATTTTCTTAAGATTTTGAGATTAAAGACTTGTTTATAATGATTTTCTAAATGTCTAAAAAGTATTTTTAAGTTGAAAAAAAAGATTGAAAAGTCATTACAAACAAACTTTAAATAAACATGTTGCTTAGATTATGTGGACTATACTTATAAATAATAGCTAGAATTAAGAGTTTAGATGCATTAATTAAACTTTTTTTTAAAGTGATATAGTTCTCAAAGTAAAATTAAATAATCATAATAATAAAGTAAAAAAACCAACATCAGAATAGTATTAACTCAACATTTAAACATCTTATCAATTGTCAAAAAGAGTATAGATCAACTGGCATAATACTTGTACTATCAAGTTTAAAATAAATGTTCGATTTCTTATCCCACATATTGTTTAAAAAAAAAATTGTCTTATTCTTCCTTAAAATCAAAAGTTCAAATCCCAGCCCATCTTTGTTGAAATACGCAAAGAACAAAATTCAAATGATTGAGTATAAACTTCTCAAAAGATTATATTAAAAAAGAAAAAAAAAAAAAAAAAAAACAAATAAAAAACTTAAAATTAGAAGTTAGTCTTTATGGTTTGATAAATTCTCAAAGTAGTCTATCGATAAACCGATATGGTCTGAACTTATCAAACTAGAAGATTTTATCAAACCATAAAAACTCAATTCTATTTATAAATTATAAGGACCAAATTTGTAATTTAACAAAAAAAAAAAAAAGTATTTTGTACACATAAGAAAACATTCTAAACATATCAATAAAATCGTTAAAACATTATTCTAAACCAATAGATTTAGAGAAGATCAATTTATTTGAATTCAATCAAGGCATTTGTAACTTGGATTGACAATTACATTCCTCACACCACACTCATTAAACCTAAAACTCAACCAGAAAGAAAGATAAAAGAAAACCCTAACAATATGTGTTAACTTGATTTTGGTTCATCAAAGTTTCGTCTACAATAATTTCTATGACAATTCTCAGGGCCTATTAGTTAAGGCCCATATATTTGGAGCGATATCCAATCGCTTGACCACACTCAATAAGCTAAACTACAGAAGAAATAAAAGAATGGAAATAATGACACATTGAAACATATAAACGCTAATCTATTTAAACACAGCCCACAAATGAAAGAATTGATCAGAAGAGATGAACGCCCACCCCTGACTTTGTATTTTAATTACATAATTTAAATCAAGTACCTAAGTAAGATGACGACGAGGCGCTGCAGCTTTCGGTTCATCAATCAATGAATGTCAATCTTGAAAAATTGAGGAGACTTTTTTTCTTTTTGTTCATCAAGTATCTCGGAATATTGGCTGAGCTGCCCACTTGAGATGCAGATAAATCCGTCCTGATTTGGCTCCTTCCAGTGGAAAACAGTCCTGAATTTCCCCTTCCAATATCGCTCTTGTCAACGTCATTATGACCCTCCCCAGTTTATCCTGTATATAAACATTAAACAAGTGTTCGATAATTAAATATACTCTGTCCGTCCCATCAACTTGAGTTTTTGGATGTATTCGTAGTTTAACATGGGTACCCGAGCAAGAGATATGATGTTTGTTTGATATTAAAAGTTTATTATTTAGTTGTAATTTAATATGCTATCTTAATAAGAGGTACAACATTATTTCCTAATTGATGAAGTGCAATATTATTTCCTAATTGATACTAATAGTTAGAAAATACCTCTCAAGGGTGGGAAGTAGGAAATTCAAACGGACTACCGTTAAATTTTTAACATGTGTTTACTTTCTCAGAGAGGAAAAAAAAAAAGCGTTCTTATCTTCCCCTCTCTTCTAACCATCAGAAGTTTAGTGGTGGGGAACACGAACTAGTTGGTAGGGAAATATTATTTGTAATGATTTGTGTGTTTTTCAGTTGCTCAATCGACGTCTTCAATAATTTATACGTTAGGTTTTACGAATCAAAGTAATATTCAAACCACATATAAAATGCCTCGGCTTCAATTTTTGCTCCACCCAAGTCAGACAAATTCTACAGTTAAATTGATTGAGATGGAGAAGATTACCTTTCCAAAAGTGTCATGATCCCAGACCTCTACAATTAGCATATCGTGTAATGCATCCTCCACCAGAAAGTCGAACGTTTGATTCCAGACAGGATTCAGGGTGTCATGTACAACCTAGTGAAATCATCCAATGATGAGATTTTAGAGTTTGATATTCCAACATTTATGAGTTAATTCTCATTCTTGTTAACATATCATTAAGGAAATAGTAACAATGATGATAATCATTAACAATCAACTTGAAGGATTATTAACAAGAGAAGTATGAAATGAATGTTTAGTACGAAGGTAATCAAAGAAAGCTGTCAAAAGACATGCTGCAAACTAGAGCGTGTGCATGCGTGTGTATATATATATAGTCTTTCTTTCTTTTAATTCAAAATTGAGAGCCTCACCCTGGTTTTAACTTTGGTCTCGGATTTCTTCATAATGAGAACAACATAGGGGTCGGCTTTTCCCATGAAATCTACAGCAGGCAAATCTTCGGCAGCAATTACTGTCACAGATAGCACTCCTCTTACAATCACATCCCTCTTCTTTGGGGAGCTTTGTTTTCCAGAATCTGCATCTTCTGAACCATTCGGAGCCGGCTTTAGAGCCTTCTCCACTGAGGTCAATGCATAATCCGGGTTAAATGGGTTTATATAGAGGCTCTGATCAGTGCCGAAGGGATAGTAAAGAAGCTCCAAATGCACCTGTGTACACGCATAAAAGTTAATTAACTCCATTTAATAGAACCCAAAATACGTTGGAATCGATGTCATGGAGTTCTGACCTGACCCCTGTATTTGTTATCTCTTTGGATGTCCAAATCTTTGACCAGCTTCAACCAAACATCCTTCACTTTACCGGGCTCAAGGTCCTTTAATGCTACTTGAGCACAGCCAAGTAGTTCAGAGGCCTGAACTCCTTCATCGTCAAAAACTCTTATAGTCAAGTGCTGAGTAGATGCATCTTCAACAACGAAATCAAAGTGCTCATTCCATATGGGATTCAATTGATTATTCTGACCGGACAAAACAAAAGGAAAACTTATTTCAGTTCAGCCATTAAAAACCAAAAACAAAATGAAAAGAAAAACTTTGTCTTACAATGGTTTTACTTGTTTTCATTCTCTCTTTCAATGGCCGTACAAACAGCACAGCATAAGGATCCGACTTTCCTATAATGTCTTTATTGGTTAATTCCTTTGCCTGCACAAGCTTCACTTCTAGCGTTCCAACAGGCTTTGCCTCTAAATCGCTATAAATAACAAACATATGAGCATGACATTGTTAAATATTAATGGTAACCGACCATTAAGTAAATTTTCATCTTCTGGTTGTTTAACAGACCTATAATCTCCTGCTATGATGGGCACAATCTTCCGAACTGGCCATGTTATAGTACCTTCAATAGCATCTCGAATTGTTTCCTGGAATAGAAGAGTACATCAGTTTGGCTTATACTACAGAAATTTGTTGTACCAACAAGAGCCAGAAAGATCAAATAAGTCTGATTTACCTCAATAGCATCAGAAACCCCAGGAATGGATGATATGTCTCCTCCAATAATCTTAAGTTTAAAATCAAGATTTTTCTGCCATTAGAAACATGAATAATTGTGATGCATTAGTCTCGAGTGTACCATACAAAAAGTCTCTACAAAACTATATAATCTTCTTCATCTCTTAATTTACCTTTTTCCTCAGAGAATAACACACTGCTCCAAAGCAAGGAAACTCATCAACCAATGGCTTGAATATTAATCTGAAAAGCCCTGTGAATGCAATATCTTTTACCTAAATAAATAAGTAAGGAAATAAGAGAGGAGATTGATGAGGGAGAAGAAGCTATGTAACTGCTTTTAAACTTGCATGAAAACATTTACATGTGAAGAAGCAAGAGTTTATTTCTTATGATTTAATACATATTCACAAACCATAATGTCTATTAAACAAATTTTCACCATCAGAAATAGAAAACTCTTTATTACCTGTACTGGTAAGGAAACGCCGAGTTTAGTTTTGATGTCAAGAACAATGTTTGGATTACCATCCCATTGCATCTCCAACTCCAAAGTTATTCCACCAGTTTCTGGCTCGTCTTCAAGTACAGCAATTCCTACAGAACAGAACGCCTATCATGCATCGATATGAGTGAATTCACATGGTTTTGATTTAGAACGTAGTGATAACTAGTAATAACTAGTAATGAATCTGGTTTATGGCTGCAATGATTTGATAATTAAACCAATTTAATACCTGTAAAATTTGGAGCGACAGTACCCAGGGTCAACTTTGAGAACTTCAAAGAAGATAATATTGCCGGTCGAAATTGTTCTAAAACCGGCTCCACATTGCTCCTTATCAGCTCCGATGCTGCCTACATAAATCGGCCATTCCATAGAATGCCAGAACATAATAACAAAAGGAAAAAGACGAATCGACTCGAGGATCAAAACCATATTCTAATAAGTTAAGGCATCCGAGAAGTGCAGATTTCGATTACCGCGTCAACATATGGCCAGATTTTATCAAGCTGAAGATTGAGCCAAGTTAACTGCAAATTACAAATGGCAAAGAAATTATGACATGAAATTGAAATCCTGAATTAATCCATCGCCGCCACATCCAGACACTAGTATCGAATGAGATCTTCCAATCGATCAAGTGGGAAAAAAAAAACGGAAAACTAACCAACCTTCTGTCGCTGCGTAAATACAACCCACGACGGATAAAACTCCTTGGGAAGAATTTTTCTCGAATCCTGTGCCGTCATCCTTGCAAATGCCGCAATAGTTGTAGCCTAAATCGCGAAAAAAAACAAAAAAACAAGTACAAGAACAGAGCATTGCATCAAGCCAAGGGCAACGCGTAACAAATAATATGCAAAAGAAATATATACCAAATCGGAACGATGCTTGGCGCGAACATTCCCGGCGCGAGCAAGAGCGATAATCAGTAGGACACCGACAACAACGCCGAGGAAGATACCAGAAAAGAACGACATGAGGGAAGATCCGAAGATGTCTAGTTGAGAATATCAAAGCCAAACGAAAGAGAAGAAGAAAGAAGCTAGTAGCTGAGATGTGCGGCGGCGAACGGCATCTCCGAACGGGAAGGCAATGAAGAAATGTCGGAAGAGAAGAATGTGAGAGTGAAGATTTGTTCCATGATCGGAAATTGGACGTCGAAAGAAGAAGAAGAAGAAGAAGAAGAATTGGTTCTTTTCTTTGGTTTGGCGTCTCTTTCTGCATACAGTGGATCGGATTTTCTTTCTTCATTTTTCACAAGGAGCTTTTGTGGTACTTGGTTCCACGTTAACTGCTGCGCGTTCGTGCCACGTGGACGCGCCTAATGATTTCCTGCTTCTGCGGGGTCCATGTCATCATTTTTTATGATTAAATATAGGTTTAAATTTGGGAAAAATTAAAACGATATTGTACTTTTAGAAACTATTTAGTAAAATATTGTTGTTTTCAAACGAATTCTGTCATCTCAGCAAGTCTGACTAAATAATGAGCTAATGAACTCCTTCTTTTTGCCACTGAACTTCCCAATCAAATTCGAGAGTGAGATTATGGGAGACAGCGAGAGTTTGAGAGAGAGCATGAGCGTGAGCGTCAGCGAGAGCGAGATTTTGATAGAGAGCAAGAATACCGTACAAATTTCCTTTTTTTTTCCTTTTTAATTATTACACATTCCACCTTCTTCTTTCTAATCCTTTCTTTTTTTTT
>NC_052357.1:62518940-62554993 GCF_009727055.1 Benincasa hispida | reverse complement strand
GTTTTAATTTCCATTTTATAAAAAAATTCTAGAATATTTAATTATTTTATTATTATTTTATTTAATATAGAAGAATAAATATAAAAAAATAATAACATCATAAAAATAAAAAAAAAATGTAGAATTAAATATTATATTTATATAAAAATAATTACGAGAAATCAGATGTGTCCCCAACAAGGCGGGAACATAACGTCGATTTCAAAGTTTGGTTGTCGGTCGTCGACTCGAACTTTGAGGTTGCTTGGGGTTTTCTTGAATGTTGCTTCCCACAAGCCTCTGTCTAATTCGAAATGATAACAAAATGCATAGGTTGTTAAAAGCAGCTCGAGTACACAGATACATATAGTATACCATCTCATTACTTTATTTCCTCTATGAGGGAAAAAGAAAAGTAATAAACCTGCAATCTCAAGGGTGGATGTGTGTCGAAATTTCAACCTTCGACAACCTAAGCGAGATTCGCGAGATTTCCCTAGTTTCGGCTTATGTATTGTTTCCAAGTTTTTCTTTGTTCATCGAGTTCTCAACGTTCGACCTCCAGATTAGTCGAGTTCTCAACATTCGACCTCTAGCCTCGAATTCCCAAAACAACAATATTTCTTTAATAAGTTTCAAAACAACAATATTTCTCTAATAAGTTTTGAAAACAACAATATTAATATTAAAGGTCCTTAAATTTGTATTGAATTCTAAATCTTATTCAATTTTAATCTCTAAATTATAAAAAACGTTTATTCTAGTCCTTAACTTTTAGAAAATACTTACTTTGGTCTCTACTAGATTTTGTTAACTCTTAAACATAATTGTGAGCTGATTTGTATTTTTGGATAACTAAGCCACCAAATAAGTTAGTCATGCTAAAAAAATCTAAGGTTTCAATTTTGAATTAGGTGGTAAAGTGATTTTCTATAGGAGATCTCAAAAGTCATTTTACATCCAAGATTTGGGTTGTTCACTATTTTGGCCTATTGACGGTTGATATTTTACTTCACCTTCATCTTGCTCAACCCATGCAAGATGCAATTTCATCCTTAAACATATTTTATCCTTAAGGAGTTAAAGTAATCTTAACAGTAGTGACCAAAATAAACATTTTTTAAAAGTTCAAGTACTAAAACATGCACTTTTTAAAGTTTAGAGACCAAAATAGAACAATACTCAAAGTTTAGAGACCAAAATAGAACAATATTCAAAGTTTAGGGACCAAAATAGAATTTAAATCTTAAATATAGGACTTTTTTCAAATAGAAAAATGAATCAACTTATTTACAAATATAGCAAAAGATTATTGTCTATCATTGATAGACACTAATATATGTCTATTAGTGTTTATCACTCAATCATTGATAGACAATAATATTATGCTATATTTAAAAATATTTTCAGTAGTTTTACTATTTAAAACTAATAAAGAAATAATTGGTAATGATTAGTTGAAGCCTTAAATTGGTTACTTTCAAATTAAGCTTCTAAAAAGAGTTGAAGAGTTGCAGCCCTTCAAGTATCAAAGCGCAAGAGACACAATTAATCTTGATATTAAGATTCATCCACATACTTATTATTACATATATTTATTTAATTTTATATATTTACATTTATAAAAGTAGTTGAGGGGGCATCTTAGATGAATTTAATCAATTACATGAAAGGTTGTGACCTTTCAAAGTGTTTTTTCAATTAGTTTAAATAGGGCTATAATCATTTTAAAAGAAGACTTTGAATTTGAATGAAAATTTTCTTAGAGTTTAATCTCTCAAGCTTCATGTTTTCTTTGTATTCTTGTATTTAGAATGCATGTTTTAGGATGTTCAATCTAGTTTGATCAATTAGATTGTTGAGAGTTCGAAATCTTGAAATTAAGAATAAGTGCTCATTTCTTCTTAATATTTGATCAAACTTCCAAGTCAAATTTGTTTTAGTTTTCTTGGAGTTATTATCAATTTGGTTATTGGAAGTTATTCTTATTATCATTGTGGAGATTCACCTGGAATAAGGGAAGTTCTCAAATATAATTGAGATAGTTCATTTTACAAAAAACAAGTATCCTTAAATAAAAGGAAAATTGTAGGAGATAATTGTATAGGGAAGTTTCAAATATAATAATCATGCTCAATAGGGGTAGCCGCTTCGATTTTGTTAGTTTTGAGGCCAACAATAAAACCAAATCAAATCAATCGGTTTTATAAAAAAGGGATCCAAATTTATGTCTAATAAAGAACAAAACTAATGAATTGGTTTTTATATGGTTCAGTTTTATTATCGTTTGGTTCTCGGTTTTGAAATGGTAAAGTGAGACGGGTGGGGGAGAGTTTGAGGGATAGATTGGTTGTGTCTCTATTGACAGATAGAAGGAATGAGATGAGATCGGGTTAGGAATGGTTTTATTGAGGAAAAGGCGAAGATGATTTGATCTATCATAGTCAATGGGCTTCAACGAGATGATGCTATTTTTTGATACTTGGATGAGAGGAACATTTTTTGTGTGAAAAGTGCATATAGGTTGGGTTTAGATTTGAACTGATAGGATCAAGGTTCATCTTCTTCTATCAAGGAGATAGTGGCTTTAAATTGTTGCGTGTGTTGCAAGATACTGTTCATATTGGGATTTATACCATAAAGCCTCAGAGTAGTTTTTTATTTGATATAATAACTGATTATTTAAATATGAAATAGTGATTTATCCATTACGGAAAAAATCCAAGGTTATTTCATGAGACTTGAATAGTATATAGTGGACATAAAGGTGGATAATGTTCGAGTAATAACCTAAAGAGTCTATAATATATGAATAAGGTTGGGTCCCTCATCTTGGTAATACTATAGATTCGACCCACTTTGTAAGTGTTACAAATAATGTAATCTAAATTGTTCGTGTGGAGACATGTGCATAGGGGTATCATATACAATGAAATTATATAATATCATATCATAAAATACTTAATCTCTCTGTAACACTGTTGACTGAAGAGATTAATATTTCATAGAATAACCATGTAACTGATCTCAATCCTAAGTGAGTTATGGACTTCTGTCTATGAGGGTTGTCCTTTGATTTGTATGGATGAGAGTGGCCCGAGTCGCCGACTCAATAAACCTACCATTTTGGGGACATGTCAAAATAGGGAGCTAGGAACATAGCTGCAAAAGATGGAATTCGTTCCTTGAACAAAAAGATAAGTAGTTTCCTTAAGTGTTGACTCCGAGTCTTGAACAAAGTATACCCGCCCTCTCACAGGTCCGAGAGGGACTTGGTTTATGGTAGAACCATAAACAGATTATTCATTAGAAGTATCAATGGTACTTAACGAATAAGAAGTAATTACAGGGATAAAACAGTAATTTGACCTAGTTATAATTACGAACAACTCGTGAAGAATCAACTTACTAGTAATGGTTAAATCCATGGATGCAAAATATTCTATATTGCGAAAAGTACAGTTGTGGATCTTTGGTAGAGTGACCTACAATTAATGAATGTTGATTAACGTAATTAAAGAGTTTAATTAGTTAATCTCAAATCATAGAAGCCTCTAATATGTAGGTTCATTAGATCTCCTGCTAGCTCACAATGGTAAACAAGGTTTAAAATGTTCAAATTAATTAAAGGAATTGTTGGGATGTATGCCCTAAAGCCTCATAAATAATATGTTATTTGAAATAATGGTTGATTATTTTATATACAATTATCCATTAAAGAAAGTTCCAAAGTTATTTTATGAAATTTGAACAATATGTGATAACATATATGTGGATCATGTTCAAGTAATAACCTAAATGATTTGTAGTATTTGGATAAGATTGGGTGTCTTATCTTGGTGACACTATGAATACGACCCATTTTGTAATTGTTACAAGAGTTATAAAGTGTTATAAATGATTTGATCCTAATCATTCATGTGGAAACATGCGAGTGGAAGTATCCTATACAAAGAGTTTGTATAAGACTGACCACTAAATGATTAATCTCTCTTATCACACCGTTAACTGAAGAGACTAACATCTCATAGGATGACCATAGGTGACTCGATCTTAATCCTAAGTGAGTTATAAACTTCTATCTTGATGGCCGTCACACTTCCTCCCAGATTACCCTTCTTAATCCAGAAGTGAATGTGATGATAGTAGTTACCAACCCTTTTGTGGCACTTACTGCCTAACTAACATCCTTAACCTGCTTAATCTTCCCAAGCAGCTGCCTGCTTACGCACCGATTCCCTGTTCCAACTTCAAAAATTCATAACTCAAAATCCAGAACTCTTTTTAAACAACTTCCTTCTACAAACTTGTTTAGAATTGTGTAACTTTCTTACTTTTAAAATATCAGCTGAAAATTTTTTATAGTTTGTCTTGGAGCTTCCAATCTTCACTCCGGGCTCTGATTAACTCGAGAATCTGCCCCTTCTAAAAACTCTTCACTTTTTGCTATTCTCCGTGTGAGATCTTTCTCCAGCAAAACAATCTCAAAAACTAGATTCTCCCAACTTTCGAACGGCACCCATCTCATTTAATTTTCTCAAATCATTTTCCAAAATCGAGCTTCTGAAATTCCTCTCCCTTTTATACTTCCTTCCGCCTCCCCTATTCAAGGGTCAAACTGGCACCTCATCCAGCACTTAGTGCTTCCGGCCAATTCCCATTATTGAGTTTCAACACCTTGCGTACATCGCATACTCCATCGTCTAACACCCAGCGCCTATCGTCTAGCACCCAATGTCCATCGTCTAGTGCCGTCTATCATTCTAGCACCAACTCCCATCGTTAGCACTGAGCTGATCATTAATGCCGCTTACACGTCCAATGCATAGTGCCATCGTTTAGCGTGATCTTTCACATCGTCTAGTGCATCATTTAGCTCTGCGCAATTACTACACGATCGCCTACCGCATCGATTAGTTCTCCGCGCATTTACTACACGATCGCCCAGCGCCCGCCTACACGATTGCCTACCTCATCGTGTAGTGTTGTTCACTTACTAGACGATCGCTTACCCAATCGTATAGCGCTGCTCATCTGCTACACGATCGTCCAGTGCCTTTGCTCGCACATACTTGAGGCTGCCGTAAGCCTTATCAATGCATCATGCCTTTCAACCCATGCATTCATCCTTAGTACCAATGCACATTTTACCCTTGCCTTCAACACTTAACCTCTACAAGCCTTGGTTGCTAAACACGCAACCCCATACGTCCACACTTCTCCATCAACGCATACCTATACTTTGCTTCCATACTTAGCAAATTTTCACTTGTTATATTATCTAAAACTCACCCTTGACTAAGTAGTTCTAACACTTAGAATTTTCTTCCTCCATCGGCCTACCTTCTTTACCTCCTTTCATAATTTTACTTAACACACTTGTTACTCAATTATGTAGGAAAAATGGAGTATGGGGTTAACAATTACCTCCCTCTTAAAGAAATTTCGTCCTCGAAATTTGCTCGGACTTACTTATAACTAGAGTTTCACCACATCCTTTTGTCGTAAACTTTACAACCTTCTTCTTTTCTTTCCTCTTTCTTTCTTTTTCTTTTACTACGCTTCCGTCACGCTGCTTTGATATTAACTTTGTCCATATTAAATAATACTAGTACGTATGAACAACTTGGTTATAAAAGTTCACTGTATTTGTTACCTCACTCTTCCATTCTCCACTGAGTCATAGTATTCATTTATTACTAGGGTGGTCCTTTTCTATTTCTTAGCAATACCACTGAAAACATTCTTTTCCAGTTGTCATACCTTTGAATTACTTGCTAGCTGTGAAATCAATATTTTCGTCAACTAGACTTCTCGACCTAACCAAGGGCACTCTTCTTAGGATGTCCTATCTATCTATACTTGGAAGACGACATTCTTTCTACTATAACATTTCCCAACTATAGCTTACCATACTATATACATAAGGTTTTCTTAACTGTACTGGTCCCTAGCTCAGTCACAATTCAAACTTTGAGCTATTACCTGGAACATCAGCGGATCTTGACCATTTTCTTTTTGTCTTCTGCTGACCATTTTGTCCCTTATTTTTATACTCAACGTACCCCTGGTACATTTCGAGCTCACTGTTGCTCATATTTTGGATTAATCTAACTAGGACTTCCTCTAGATTACACCCTTTCCCCTGAATTCACTAGAATAAACTTCACGTTTGTCACCAACCTCTGAGCAAACCTGCAACATGTTCTATTCCTAGTGAAAAGTCTATGTTTACCTGCGTGACTCCCCACTTCCACTCAGATACCGGTAGTGGATTGAATAATCTTGTCGGCCTCTGCCCTTCAGGTTTCACTTGTTGACAAAACAAACATTGGTCTACCTACTCAGCTATGCCTTTCTTCATTATAGACCATTACTACGATTTCTTCAAAGTTCTATACATCTTGGTGTTTCTTGGATGCATGGAGTAAGCAGAACTGTGCGCCTATTCTAGAATAGCTTGCTTAAGCTACAATACGTTAGGCACATACATTCCTCCTTCCTTTACTAACATTCCATCTACTCCTAACTAAAAATCAGTTCTTACTCCCTTGCTCACTTCTTCTGCAAGCTTCTGGAGATCAGGATCCTTCAACTATTCATGCTTAAGATCTTTCATCAAAGTAGGTCTTACCTGAAATGTAGCGATCAATCCTCCTGACTGACCTACTGATAGAGTAGCCCTAGAACTCCTGAACTCCTGGAGTAACATTTCTGATATCGATCCAAGGACTACTTTGGATCTCAAGGATTTCCTGCTCAATGCATCAGCTACAACATTTTCCTTACCAAAGTGGTACTCAATTGAGCAGTTATAGTCTTTCATCAATTCAGCCCATCTTCTTCGCTGCAGGTTCAGTTTCTTTCGATCAAAGATGTACTTCAGATACATTGGTGGGTCTTTCCCAATTCACTATAGCTTCAGTCTTCTATACACACTCCTGCTGCTGGAACCATATGACCGAGAAATACAACCTGGTCTCAAATCTATCTTAGAGAAAATCGTGGCTCCCTCTAATTGATCAAAGATATCATCTATACGAGGCGATGGGTACTTGTTCCTGATCGTCACTTATTCAACTTCCTATAATCTATACATAACTAAGAGTACCGTCTTTCTTTTTGATAAAAAGATCGACATTTCCCAAGGTGTCACACTAGATCTGATGTAACCCTTATTTATTAGTTCTTGTAACTAAACTTCTAACTCCTTAAGTTTTGCAGGTACCAACTTGTCACAGGACTAAATAGGCTTCACATATTTTACTTAGTAGCTTCCTAGCCTCCACTGCTGATATTAAGCTTCCTCAAAGTATTCTTTTGCTTCCTACAAATACTATCTCTTGCCTACCAAATCTCTTGAACATTATCTATTCTTAAAAAAATCCATACGGTCATAATATTTATTCGGGAAATCCATGCTCTAGAGCGACATCAATTCCAGAAAATCTAACAGAATCACTTCATAAACTATAGTTATCAATAACTACCCCAGAGTCTGTATAACTCTTATACTATTACAACCTTTCCACAACATAATAATAACTACTTAGGGACATGCTCTCTACAATTTTTCTTACCAGCAATGCAACATGCTAGATAAAAAATAAAGGTATAGCACCATAAGCAACTATTTCATAAATATACTGGTACATAAAGTTACTTTACCATTCACAACATCAGGATACTCATCTGCCTCATGGTGGGTCACTTCGTAAAACCTACTATGCCGCTGAGGTCGTCCTGCTCCCTTTCTCGTTTTTCTTCTCTTGAATTTGTTCCTTGGGCTCTTGAGCCACTAGGCTGATCTACCATCTGTAAAGTCATTTTGTGTTCTGTCCGAACTCCTAGACCTAGCTGGGGGCATTCCTTCTTGAAATGTTCTGCATGTCCGCACTGGAAACATACATTTTTCCCTCTGTAACATGTCCCTTGATGATGCTTACCACAATTTGTACATAAGGGTTTCTTACCCATACTAGCTACTAGCTCGGTAGGATGCCAAAACCCTAATCTATCACCCATACTAACCACAGGTCTTAGCTTCTTTCTTCTTACACCATGATGACTTGTAGCTCTCTGTCTCTTCCTAACTGCCTGACCAGAAAATGGAGGTCTGGAACTCTCACCTCTCAACTTTGTTGAAGCTCGCTGTCGTTTTTCCTTTGCTTCCTATCCTTTATCAGTACCTGTTAGGTCTTTCTCAATATCGTACTTCCTTCCCGAATCCACCAGAATGGACTCAAAACTCTCCGCCAACCTCCTGGCGATCCTATTAAATATTCTGTCCTTTAACTAAGGATCTGTTCCTGTCTACGGAATCCTCGACTCCCCGTCTGAAGTCGTTTCCTGATTTACCAGGTCTTTACCTTTTCGTTCACTAGAATCTAGATTCCCTCAAATATCAGAACTTCTAAAGATAGGGTCAGGGTCCCCATCTGCTGTCTAACTGCTCTGCATGCCATTTCTTCTCAGCATCCTTTCCTAATTATGTAGTACACATGTTAGGAACTTACATTAAGGGACCTCGACTTATGCATGAACTCTCTCTCTTTTCCTAAAATCTTATGCTCTGATACCAACTCATCACACTTCCTCCCAGATTACCCTTCTTAATCCAGAAGTGAATGTGACGACAATAGTTACTAACCCTTTTGTAGCATATACTGCCTAACTAACATCCTTAACCTGCTTAATCTTCCTAAGCAGCTACCTGATTGCGCACTGATTCCCTGTTCTAACTTCAAAAATTCATAACTCAAAAGCCAGGACTCTTTTTAAGAAACTTCCTTCTACAAATTTGTTTGGAATTAAGTTAAATTTTTTATCTTTAAAATATCAGCCAAAAATTCCTTGTAATTTGTCCTAGAGCTTTCAATCTTCACTCTGGGCTCTGATTAATCTGAGAATCTGCCCCTTCTGCAAATTCTTCACTTTTTGCTATTCTCCGTGTGAGATCTTTCTCCAGAAAAACAACCTCAAAAACTATATTCTCCCAGCTTTTGAAGGGCATCGATCTCACTTAATTTGCTCAAATCATTTTTCAAAACCGAGCTTCTAAAGTTTCTCTCCCTTTTTTACTTCCCTCCACATCCCCTATTCAAGGGTCAAACGGCCACCTCATCCAGCACTTAGTGCTTCTGGCCAATTCCCATTATTGAGTTTCAACGCCTTGCGTACATCGCATACTCCATCATCTAACGTCCAACACCTATCGTCTAGTGCCTAATGTCTATCGACTAGCACCCAACGTCCATCGTCTAGTGCCTAACGTCTATCGTCTAACACCCAACGTCCATCGTCTAGCGCTGATGCCAATCTTGTAGTGCCACTTACACTATCGTCCAACGTGTAGCGCCATCGTTTAGTGTGATCCTTCGCATAGTCTAACGCATCGTTCAGCTCCGTACAATTACTACACGATCACCTACCGCATCGCTTAGTTCTCCACACATTTACTACACGATCGCCCAGCACCCGCCTACACGATCGCCTACCTCATCATGTAGTGCCGTTCACTTACTAGACAATCGCTTACCCAATCGTATAATGCCGCTCATCTGCTACACAGTCGTCCAGCGCCTTTACTCGCACACACTTGAGGCTGCCGCAAGCCTTATCAACGCATCATGCCTTTCAACCCATGCGTTCATCCTTAGTACCAACGAACGGTTTACCCTTGCCTTCAACACTTAACCTCTACAAGCCTTGGTTGCTACACACGTAACCTCATGCGTCCACACTTCTCCATCAACGCATGCCTACACTTTGCTTCCATACTTAGCAAATTTTCACTTGTTATATTATCTAAAACTCACCCTTGACTAAGTATTTCTAACACTTAGAATTTTCTTCCTCCATCGGCCTACCTTCTTTACCTCCTTTCATAATTTTACTTAACACACTTGTTACTCAATTATGTAGGAAAAATGGAGTACAGGGTTAACAATGGCAATTTTTTTTTATCTATATGGGTGACAATGATCTGTTTCACCGACTCAATATACCTACCATTTTGGAGAATTGTCCGAGTAAGGAGCTAGGAACATAGCTACACAAGATGAAATTCATTCATTTTCATCTTTAAGGTAAGTAGATGAATTGCTCTCTTAAGTGTTGCCTCCGGATCTTGAATTAGGAGTGTTCAAATGACCCAACAATCCGAATAACATGAACTACCCAACCCAAGCTATAAAGATTGGATTGCATTGGGTTTGTTTTGTTTTTGGATTGGGTTGGGTTGAATTTTTTCTATTTTTCTTGGGTTGGGTTGGGTTGGGTTGGGTTGGGTCTAGGGTTGAACTAAAAAAAATGAGTTGACCCAACCCAACCCGAATTACATATATATTAATAAATATATATATACTTATTTTAGAATCGATGAATGTGAACTTTTTATGTTTTTCTTTTAAGCATGTTTATTTTTGTATAAAGTTTGTAATAGATATTATAGATATTTGGTATGTAAGAATTTAGTTTTGTGAGATTTTAGTTATTAAATAAGTGTTATAGATAAATTTAAGTATTTTAAATTAAGAAGAAAAAATAATAATAATCTGACAACCCAACCCAAATATTGAGAGTTGGGTTGGAGACTATATTTGGGTCATTTGGGTTGCCAACTTGACCATCCCGAATTTTCGGATTTGTCCAAAAAAATGCCACAACTCAACCCAACCCAACTCATGTATAGAGATGTCCACGGGGTAGGGTGGGGTCAGGGATGCCATTCTCCATCCCCATCTCTGCTCCCCATTTCCTTCCCCATCCTTGTGAAATTCTCTATGGGGATCGGGGTGGAGATTCCCCGCAGGAAATTTTTCCTGTTACTTTTTTTTCTTTTCTTTTTTTTTTTTTTGTAAAAAGCCAATTAATTTAAATCACTAATGTGAGCAAGTTTTAATTAAATAATTAACTTTATCACTAAATTGTTTATTATGGTTAGTTTTATATGACAATTTGAATTTAAAAATAAATTACTCAAATTTTGGCAAAAAAGGCTAATTAATTTTTTTTACTAGAAAGAAATAAATATAAATCAAATTATTCACATATACAATCTAAATTTAAACATTCAATTTAAACATATTCATTATCTTTCCCAATAAATAATCAAATTTGAAATTAAAATGTAATATTTATATAATAATAATAATAACATAACATTAGATAACTATACTAAATAAATATGTAAAAACTAATCGGGGCGAGGACCGGGAACGGAGTGGACGGGGACGAGGAGGGGGATGGGGAACGTTCCCGTCCCTATTTAGGTCACAGAGAATTTTTTTTCTCCACTCTCTCCCTCATTCCCCGCACCATTCGGGGCAGGGCCCTGGAAAATTGGACATCTCTACTCATGTATACCCCTATCTTCAGCAATGAGGCCCTTCCCTCTCATTGACCTTAGATGGTTTTGTTTATGATAGGACCATAAACAGGTTGTTTGTTAGAGGATCAATGAGACTTAAGGATTTATAAGTAATTAGATGGGTAAAACAGTAATTTTGACACAGTTGTAATTATGAGTAGTTCGTGAAAGGTTGACTTATTGAAATTGGTCATATCCGTGGACACAGAAATATATCTACGAAGAGTGCAACTATGGGTTTGTAGTGGAATGACTTGTAGTTAATGAATGTTGATTAATTTAGTTAAAGAGTTTAATTAATTAATCTTGTATCATTGGAGTTTCTAATCTATAGTTCTATTAAGTCTCCTTGCTAGCTCACTAAAGATAAAACAAGAATCATCTAATTTTAGATTAATTTGAATTATTCAAATTAAATAAGGAAATTAATTGTATGAGATATAACTAATATAATGTATATAGATATATTATGATATAAAGTTAATTTTGAATGAGATTCAAAATTATACTTTATTTTACGAGGAGATAAATATTTGAATAAAATTCAAATATTATTTATATGAATGAGATTCATATAAATCTATAAGTTAAAATTAATATGAATAAGATTTATATTAAAACTATAGGTTATATGAGATGATATTATTTGAATATGGTTCAAATGAAATTAAAATATATAATTAATTAATGAATGATTAATTAATTGATATTTATTTAATCATATATTAAATTTGATTATATATATATATATATATATATATTAAATAAATGAGAATGACTCCCTTGGGAGGGGAGTTGTAACTCCTCCTTCAACCAATTCTTCTACACTCTCATATTAAGAAAACTTTATCTTCTTCCTTAATTTCTCTCTCACAAATTTTTCTCCCTTCCAACGAAGGGTCTCACTATCCTTGATACTTGTCCATAGAATAGCGAAGAAATCAAATATTAGTGTCTCACTCAGTGTTCATGACTGTTCGTAGGAATTGGAAGAAGTCTTGAGTTCGTATCTGTTTGTGAGATTGCACAAAGAGAAGGAATTTGTTGAAGACGGTCATCGAGAGTTATTTTTCCCATTCCCTAATATCATGTTGTAGAATTTAAGTTTATCATGTACATGTTTTATGTATTTTCTCTATTTTTTAAGTTTTCTAAAACGAATTTCATTGGGGCATATTTTCACACGCTTCTGCTGAGAAATTCGAGTCCTTCAAGAATAGCATTAATTGTATATAATACAATTAATATAATGTATATAGATATATTATAATATAAAGTTTAAACTATATCATAAAATGATACTTAACATATTTGAAAATGATTCAGATATTAAATTAATACGAATAAAATTTATATTATGACTATAGGTTAACGATTTAATATGAATAAGATTCATATTAAAACTATAGGTTAATAAATTAATATGAGTTAGATAATTAATATGAATTAGATTTATATTAAAATTATAGGTTAAAATTTAATATGAATGAGATACAAATTAAAACTATAAATTATGATAGAGATGCGCATTTGAATATGATTTAAACGTACATTTAATTAAATATGATATATTTAATTTAAAAGTCAATCAATTAATTTATTTATTTTAATTAAATGAATTTTATTTCATTATAATTAACATAAAAGGAATATTCCCCCACTCTTTCAAAACCCTATTCCCATAAATCAGTCTTTGTCAAAAAAATAGCAGAGAAGACTTTTGGTGTTGTCTTCATACTGTTCATGGGAAATCAATTGTTGAAGACTTGGAGGAAGATTTGAACAACTATTATTTAAAGGTGAGTTCTTCTTCTATGCAATTTATTTTGACACTTAACCTATAGTTGCATTATGAATATTAATTTCTTTTGTTATATGTTCTAAATTTCTAAAACAAAATTAAAAGCAAAGCAATCACTTGCTTCCGCTGCACGATTTGATCCCTTTAGTTTATATTAGGAAAATTTTGGTAGAAAGAGGTTTGAATCTTAACCATGTTATTTGGTGCGTGGAGGGAAGGTCGATGGCGATGTTACTTTGCTTTTTATGACACTATAGTGGATTCAAACATTATATGATCAAGTAGTGTTTCGTGGAGGAAGTGTCCTGTTCCTTTCGCTAGTAGAGTCCATTCAAGGCTTTGCTGATGAGTTCGCTAGGCCAGTGTGTTTGATGGTGGAAGTAGCTGGGTCTTGGCACTAAGTTGAGCATTTAAATGGGTGTGGAACTTATCAAATGGCTTCTCCCCTCCTTAGTTTTTGTCTCTGTGATGTTGGATGGAGACAAGAAGATATCGAGGTGGGGGCTTTGGATTGGATTGGGTCTAAAGGTTTCTGTTCCATCATCGTAGAGTCAAATAGCTTGACTACAATAAGATTGGTGAAGGTTGTGGAGACAAATTTGATTAGGGTAACGTTTCTGGTGGAGGAGATTCTTGAGGTCAGTGAGGACGTATAAATGTAAGACAATTTGGACTCATAGGTTGATTACATAATCAAATGTCGGACGTTTTGGTTTCATGAACAATTAACAGGAGTTGTTCTCAAGTGTAATGGGAGAATTTTCTCATTTGGATTTGTCGGTTTTTTTAGATATTGATCACTCAAATGCTTTTTGGTTTGGTTTTAGTGTTGATTTGACACACACAAAACCGATATGAATCCGTTTAAAATATGCACTTTCAAAAATTTATAACTTCTTGTTAGATTATATAATTAAATTCGACTTCACCCACTAGTTTAAGTTTTTTGGTCAATTGATGATTTAAGATGGTATTAGAGCTTCATGATATCTTGAGTTCAAGCCCCTACAACGTTGTTTCCTCCCCAATTAATATTAATTTTCACTTGCTTAAACTAATTGATAAAGATAAATTTAATTATATCATCTAACACTTCTTTCATGTGACATATTTGTTTAACTTTGTGATTGTCCAAGCGCACGTGTAGAATTTATTATTACTTCTTCATTTGGCAGCTTATCATTAATTATCTTTTTCTTTTGTTAATTAGTATATTGATTTTTTTTTTATTTGCCCAAAGGTCAAAACGGACTCGCGTTTGACAAATATGAACAACTCCTCACTTTTTTATTTCTACGTTTAAAGAGAGACGTTTTTTGTTTTTTTCCAAGTGTTAGCTCTAGTTTCTATGCTTACATTTTAAAATTCTACAATTTTAGTATTTAAATTTTGAATATGATTTCAATTTAGAAAATGTTATAACTTTACTGTTCAGATTTGAATTTTGTTTTAATTTGATTCCTAAATTTCAAGATTTACTTTTATAATATTAATTTTTCACTAAATATTCACTTCCAGTCTTTCATGATATTGTCTATTGATTAATTTTTAAATTAATTTTAATAATGATAAAAATAGTAATTATAATTTTTTTAAATTAATTCATAAACAATAGCACTAAATATTTAAAATAATATTTCGTGAAACGAAATTAAAGGTGTAAATCTTGAAACCTGAAACAAAATTAAATCTTGAAACCTGAAACAAAATTTATCTCTTTGAGGCATAAATTTGTAACATTTTGAAATTAATTAAACTGAAATAAAACTTAAAATTAAGGAAGGAGTGTAACCATTTGAGATTAAATAAAAACTGGAATAAAAACTTAGGAAATAAAAAAATCATTATTTAAATATATAGACTCAATCACTTTTTCAAAAAAAAAAAAAAAAAAAAAAAAAAAAAAAAAACGGGGGGAGGTGGGAACAATTATTTTCAACTTCAAAATACTACTAGTAGAAAAATTGTGGGATGGTTTTTCTTATTATTATTTTGTTTCAAAATTTATGTATCTTGCACTTACTTTTTAAGATTTATATATTTACATACCAAGCATTTATGTAGTTTTAAAATAATTTAACAGATAACTCGGTTTAATATATATAACAATTAGACGCAAAATATTAGCAAATATAACACAATGTAAAAAAATTAGTAGATAAAATAAAATTTAAATCTAACTTTCATAGTATATCAATGATAGAAGAGATCACTCATAAGAGTTCATTAGCAATAGAGTCTATTATTGATAGATTTTGCTATAATTGCAATTCTTTAAAAATGTTGTTCTACACTCAATTATTATTCTTAAACTGCTACCAATTGTAATTACTTTTTTTTTTCTTTTTCCAATTTTCATATCATTAATAACTTGAATACAGACTTGACTGCTTGTTAATTATGCCCAAAAACGTAGGGGCCTTACAAATTAACACTTGAAATGTAAGTAAAAGCTTTAAACAAAGGCAAGTATCCCGTAAACATCCAACAAACTCATCCACAAATACATTTAGATTTTTTAAAACTCACCAAGATTGTAAATGAAATTCAATACAATAGTAGAATTTGGAATATCAGAATAACCTGGCTTTGATAATAATGAAGGAACTCTAAAACTTGAGAACTAGTGAGCGGAAATGGATCGTTCCAAACTTCATTAAGAAGAACACATACATTTACAGTCATACAAAAGAGATTATGCATAAAGACTAAATTACAGTATGCTTGGTCAAAGTAAATACAAAGGATCAAGTATAATACCTTTGAAGAATCTTTCTTTTCTATTCCTTCAATCGATCACCAATGCGTCCAAACAACACGAACACAATGATCAACACAACAAACAGCACGAATTGAAAAAACCTCGATCACAATCGAGTACAACTCGATCCTCGAATCTCGAAGAAAACTCGACAACACCACGAGGTTACCTTGGTATTCTCGGTGTGAGAATCCAGAAGTTGTGGGCTCTATATGACTTTGGATAGAGAGAAGCAAGAGATAAACGATCGAGTAGACGATCGAGTATGAGACAGAAGAAGGAAGTCCATCGTATAAACTGTAAGAGTTAAACAACATGCAACGAAAGTATCAAGGATCCATAAGCATTCTAATTCACTAATTTTGGCAAAAACTAAAGCATGCTCTTCATAAAAAATGAGTTTTCAGAACATACCTTTGATGAACTCTTCAAGAAAAACATCTGTTCAGCTGCTATCTTCACTTGATATCAATGTGAACTACCTCAAAGCCTTCCCTACTATGCTCTTGGAGCTTTAGGCAAAGTTGTGGGACTCAAGAACAATTTGAAGATATGAAGAAACAAGAAAAGCTCACAACAACAAATTGAAGAAGACAGTTTTTTCTTCACTGTAATTTTTCTCTCAAAATTTTGTATTCTTCTTCTTCTCCAACAATTCCAATCTTCTTTATATATTTAGATGAACATACAAAGTGATGGAGTGCATGGCTTGTAGCTCATGCTTGGAGAATCAAAGTAGAGAAGATAATGGTTTTTATGTGAGCATAAAGATGATGGTAATAGAGAAAATCCATTTTCCATTTTGTGCAACCATGCAAAATGTTTTTCCATTTTATTTTTAAAACAAAAAATTATTTAAAACCATTTTAATTCAAAATTGATTTTCTTAAATTAATTTCATAAATTAATTAATTTAATATCAAATATTAAATTAATTTTTGTACAATAATCATATTCATATATTTAAATCATATTTAAATATTTGTTCTCTTGTTCCGTTTAATTTGAACGTCTCAAATTAATTTCTCAAGCTACCCTAAAGCTTACCCATTTACGAGCTAGTAGGGGGACCTCGCGGACCTACAGATCATGGGCTCCAACGATCCAAGATTAATCGGCTAAACTCATTAGACTGATCTAACCCCCATTCGTTAACTAATGAGTGATTTCACTAAAGCCCATAGTTGAACTCCCCTCACTGTAGATATATTATGTCCACTCGATATAACCATGATTAGCAAGTTAACCCTTTACAGATTGCTCGTAATAACGGCTGGGTCGAATCTCTGTTTTACCCCGGAAATTACCTCTTGTTCCTTAAGTTCCATTGATTCCCTAATGAACAATTTATTTATGATCCAATCAATAAATCGAATCCTCTCAGTCAATGAGAGGGTGAGGCTCTTGTCAAGAACCCAGAATCAGCACTTGAAGGGAACAACCTCCCTACTAACCCTAATCGGGTAGGAGTGAATTCCTCTTGCACCCTATGTTCCCAGCTATTCATCGGTCTTATCCCCAAAATGGTAAGCTTATTGAACAGAGAAATTGGTTACTCTCACCGTTTGCAGATCAAAGGATAATCCCGAACAAACAGGAGTTCATAGTTAGCTCAGGATTAAGGTTAAGTTACCTAGGTCATCGCTTTGAAAAATAGTCAGTCTTAAACAGTAACATGTTATAAAGTAAGAGTGACTGATTTTGTGTTCCGATCTTGCACAAAACTCATTTGCATAGGACACCCCCACTCCTCATGTCTCAATATGCACGAATTAGGATCACTTCGTATGTAGCACTTTACAACACTTTGTAACAACTACAGAGTAGGCCGCATCCAATAGTATTACCAGAATAAGGTACCCAACCTTATTCATATACTATAGATCATTTTGACTATTTACTTAAACCTAATCTACTTGTATGTCTCCATAAAAAGTTTAAGTACTCCATATAATAGTCAAGGGACTTAGGTTTATTGGATTTCTAAAAACAATATATTCAACAACAACTTTATCGAATTCTCAGAATAAGTTCTAATGTTTACAAACCACGAGTTTTGGGACATAAAACCCAACATAGACTTGATACTCGATCGTGTAACAACGAGTAACTATTGTATAGTAAACTCGATTCTTGATCGTTTAGTCTCTGAGGCTATTGTTTAGTAAACTATTTTACTCGATAGTTTTTCTTTTGTGAGACGATACAAATCAATTACTTTGGAAAACAATTTTTCCTTTTATCTTACAATTACCATAAAACCACAAATAATCTTCCACTCAAGTTGGTTATAGAGAAAAAAAAATTATTAATTATCATATAATTAATAAACTATAAACAAATATAATACCAACTTATCATATTATATTTATAATCTATAGTTTTAATATTGCATCATATGCAACATATAAACCATAATTCTTTTTCTATTTTATGGTAGTTAATATAAATCATATTTATATTAATTCCTCCAATCAAATAATGTATCAAATACATCATATCAATTATATCACATATAATTGAATCAATTTAATTATATCATATATAATCAAATTCCCTCATGTTAATTTGAACACTTCAAACTAACCCAAAATATGATTCTCAACTTGAACCCATTGAACTACTAAGGGGACCTTATGGACCTATAGCTTGAAACTCCAATGGTACATGAATAACTGACTAAACTCTTTAATCATGATACCCACCATCCGTTAATTGTCAATCACTTCATTAAAGACCAACAACTGCATTCTTCGCACTACAGATATATTTTTGTGTCTATATAACCAATCAACAGTCCGATGACCTTTCACAAATCACTTGTAAATATAGTTAGGCCAATTTACCATTTTGCTCCTGTAGTTACATCTAATTCCTTAAGTACCATTGATTTCTCTAATGAACAATTAGTCATAGTCCTACAATGACTGAGTCCTCTCTTCCCAAGAGAGGGTGTGGTCACTATGTTCAAGACCCGGAATTAGCCCTTTAAGGGAGCAATTTATCTACTTACCCCTGCTTCGGGGAATGAGTGAATTTTGTCTTGTGTAGCTGAGTTCCCAGCTCCCCAATTAAACGAATTCTCAAAATGGTAGGCTTGTTGAGTTGGCAATCTGACCACTCTCACCTATACAAATCAAAGGACTGCCCTCATATTCAAGAGTTCCCAACTCACTCAGGATTCAGGTCATGTCACCTATAGTCATCCTAGTGAAATGTAAGTCTCAATTATCAATGGTGTTATATAAAAAGACTAATCATTTCGTGGTCTGATCTTATACAAACTCTTTGTATAGGATACCTCCGCTCACATGTCTCCACATGAATGATCAGGATCAGATCATTTGTAGTACTTAAACATATCTAAGCCTTGTTACATAATCTGGCTTTCATTTGTGTTTGAATATTATACATTGAGTGTATTGTTTCTAGTTATTGAGGTGTAATCAGTTCTATATATACCAATTTCTCCCAACAATTTGAAGACAATTATTATATTTGAATTGACGGCTACAAATTCCTTCACTAATGTCGCTAATTCTACCATCATTGGATCGCCCATTGTCAAACCTCATGCTAAAATACCAGAGAAGTTCAAGGGAGACAATTTCAAGAGATGACAACAGAAGATGATCTTCTATCTCACCACACTGAATCTTGCTCATATTTTGAAGGAAGATTGCCCAATTACCTCGCCAAAAGTTGTATCTTCTAAAACATAAGTTGCAAAGCAAGCATGGATGCATTCAGACTTCTTGTATCATAATTATATACTTAATGGTCTTGAGGACACTTTGCATAATGTCTATCGCAATGCCTACAATACATCAAAACTATTGTTGGAGGCATTAGACAAGAAGTACAAGCTAAAAGATGTTGGTACTAAGAAATTCCTTATGGGCAAATTCTTAGATTATAAGTGAAGGGATCGAATCCCGTAGCAGAAGTGTTGTGTATGCCTTGCATCCTACAATTCGATTTTTACATAAACAAATTCATTATACTAAAACAGAATATAAACATGTAATATAACATGTTCTAGGGAAAAAAATAGAATCATTCTTGCCTTTGTAGATTCTCAAGCTTCACAAACAATCCTCTTTAGGTTTCAATGAACGGCTCCTCCAACGATCTTGATCACAAATGATTTCTTAAACAATCTCGAACACTACCACAAATGTAACCTCGTTATTCTCTAGGATTTTCAATAGAAGGATGGGTGGTATCCGACTATTGGGAAAGGGAGAGGAGAAAAAGGGTTTTGGAGAGTAGAGAGGATTCTCTTTGTGGATAACGAAAAATTTTATACAATTATACTTGTGTGTTGTGTATTTCTGTGTCCATTGGATATAACCAATCAACAGGGCATCGACCCTTCAAAAATTTCTTGTAAGTATAGCTAAGTCAAAATTACCATTTTTGCCCCTATAGTTACATCTAACTCCTTAAGTACCATTAACCACTCTAATGAACAATAAGTTATAATCCAACTATAACCTAACCCCTTTCTGGCCAAAAGAGGGTATAACGCTATATTGTTCAAGCTTCTGAATCAGTTCTTAAGGGAGTAATTTCTTGATAGAGTAAATTAACATGTAGCGGAGAAAATCGAATCAATAAGCACTCTAATTATACTTAATTTGAGTTGAAAACATGCTTCAAAGTAACTATTACAAAAAAGGGTTTGTTGAACACAATATATTTGATGAAACCTCGTAAAAAACCAGCTGAGCTCCATGTAAAGATGCTTCAATCTACAAGTAGACCACCATGAAGATCTTCTCTACTGTTCTCTTACAAGGATTGTATGGTGGAAACACTAAATTGAGCTGGCTTTGATGAAGACTGAAGAGAGTTTGGAGAAGGTTTCAAATTCTGCATAATTCTTGTAGAAATTATGAATGTTTGGCTAATCATTCAGCCCAACACTCTAATTTATAAAGCTTTCATCATGAAATCTCAAAGCTTACATGAAGGCCAACTCCTTCTTCATGGATTGAGTGGAATTGGATGAATAAGGTGCTTGCACCATAGTGGAGATTTCCAACTTTTGGAAATTTTCATTTTGTTGGTTTTTTCAAATTTTTGTTTTCAAAATTGATTTCTAAAACCAATTTACAAATAAACTAATTTATTTGTTTATTAGTGTTATAAAAATTAATTCAATTAATTAATTTTAAATAAAACTAATTAATTAAACATTTTAATTAATTTTGTTAATAATATTAAATTAATAAAATATCGACTTCACTATAATGAATTTAATTTCATATAATTAATATTTAAATCATAATTTAAATATTAATTGATTCTCCAATTTTTTTTTAAAAATTTTTTGATAACATTAATCATTTCAATTGTATTGAATACAATTAATAGAAACCCTAATTGAATTTATACATTTCAAATTCTAAACCCTAATTTCAAATCTTATCTAGATCACTCAATTTACTAATCCAAATTACGAGCTAATAGAGGGACCTTACGGACCTACAGATCGTGAGCTCCAACGATTTGTAATTAATTGCTTAAACTCTTTGAACCGAATTAATCATTATTCATTAACTACCAAGACATTTCACTATAGCTCAATAGTTGCACTCTTCTCATTGTAGATATATTTATGTCCATTTTAACCATAATCGGTAAGTCAATCCTTCATAGGTCGTTCATATTTACAGTTGGCTAAAAGATTACTGTTTTACCCCTGTAAATACATCTCGCTCCTTAAGCTCCCACTAATCCTCCATTGAACAATTGATTTATGTCCAACTTATAAATCATGTCCCTTTCTTTCATGAGAGGGTGAGGTCCGTTGTTCAAGATAATGCATCAGCACTTAAGAGAACAACCTATCTGCTAACCCTAAATCGGGTAGGAGTGAATTCCATATTGCAAAGTTATGTTCTCAGCTATCTATCCGGTCTTATCCCCAAAATGGGAGGCTTATTGAGCAGTGTTGTTAGACTACTCTTACCTATGTAGATCAAAGGATAATTCCGAATAAACAGGAGTTCATAGTTAGCTCAAGATTAAGATCAGTTAGCCTAGGTCTTATAAAAAGAGTTTGTATAAGACCAGACCATGAGATGACTAGACTTTGTACATAGCGCCGTTGATACTAGAGACTTACATCTCACCTAAATGACCATAGGTGACACGACCTCAATCCTGAATGTTTTGGGAACTCCTGCCTTCGAGGGCGGTCTTTTGATTAGTATGGGTGAGAGTGGCTAGGTTGCCAACTCAACATACCCACCTTTTTTAGGACTTATTTGATCTGGGAGCTGGGAACTCAATACACAAGATGGAATTCTCTCCTTTCCCGAGCAGGGATAAGTAGAAAGATTGCTCCCTTAAGGGTTGATTCTGGGGGTTGAACATAGTGGCCACAACTTTTCTTTGGAAGAAAGGACTCAGTCATAGTAGGACTATGACTTATGTTCATTAGAGGGATTAGTGGTACTTAAGGAGTTAGATGTAACTACAGGGGCATAACGGTTATTGGCTCAGCTGTACTTACGAGCTATCTGTGTCTGATTGGTTAAGATGGACACATAATATATCTGTGGTAAAGAGAGTTCAGCTGTCGGTCTTTAGTGGAGTGTCTGGCAGTTAACGGATGGTGGATCCCATGACTAAAGAGTTTAGTCACTTATTCACGTACCGTTGGAGCTTCGAGCTACAGGTCCATAAGGTCCCCTTAGTAGCTCAATGGATTCAGTTGAGGATCAGTTCTTGGTATTGATTTGAAATGTTCAAATTGGCAAGAGGTATTTTGATTATATATGATATAATCGGTATGATATATGAGATACATCTAGTGGATGATTGATGTAAATGAGATTTACATTAAGTACCATGGAATAGAAAAAGAACTATGGTTTATATGTTTCATGAGATGAAATATTAAAACTATAGGTTATAAATATAGTATGATAAGTTGGTTATCATTTATATTTATAATTATATTAATTATTGGATAATTAATTCTTTTTCTCCAATAACCAATTGAGTGGGAGGTTATTGGTGATTCATGATAACCGTGAGATAAAAAGGAAAATTGTTTTCCTAATTTTAGTAAGTTTTTGGGAAAAATGTTTTGAGATTTCTCTCTCGAAAAAAGAATCTCAAGAAAGCTGGTCAAGTAAATACATATTTAATAAGCGACAACTTGAGCAAAATAAACGATCGTGTAGTGTTTTGTAGGCGACAAACACCGAGCTAAACGGTGAGCTAAACGATCGCTTAGCTTTTGCTAAACGATCGCTTAGCTTTAACTAAACGATTGGGCATCAACCTATGCGATAGATTTCTGTCTTCTCCCACTTGCCCAATCGTGTACACGATTGTTAATTCCTCCCTCATCTGCCTCATTCCAAGTCCACACATAAGCCCACCTCTAGATTCTTACACCGAGAATACCAAGGTAACCTTCTTGGTGGTGTCATACTCAACTCGACACCGTCGAGGTTTTGTGGAGGTAGTTCGTGTTGTTGGGAGTTCGTGACCGAGACGATCGTAGAGGATGAGTGCGAAGTGTTCGTGCAGTTGTTAACGGTCGTGTTGTTCGAGCGTTTGAGGTTGCTGTGTTCGAGTGTTCGTGAGCAAGGAGCGTGGAGACGAGTCTACAAATGTTTGTAGCTTTCACCTTGTTCATTTGTAGTTATCATGTTGTAATTTCTGTAACAATTGCATAACTGTATGTTTTGTTTTATGACTATAATGTGTAATGTTCATACATGGTTGTAATTTGGAATGATCTTTTTTCCGCTGCTCATAGAAATGTCGGATTCGATTTCCTTCACTAAGTTCAATAGACAAACTAGTTGGATAATTCATAGTTGACACACTAATAAACTTATAGTTTTTTCCCATTTCTATGATATTCTAGAATGTGTGATCTGTTGATATTAAGGTTATATTGATATCTTGTTTTACAAGAGGAGTAATGACAGGATGCTCTTAATCAATATTACCTATATGAGAGTAGAAGTGGGGTCACTTCTATGAGAACTTTTCAAATGGCTTATTTTCTCTAACGTTCTCATGAATTCAAGATTTTTTCCATTACCAAAATGGATACAAACGTATAGAACTCAAAAATACAAAACGAGTTGTGATATCTATTGTCTTAATTCACTAATGAGAAGGATAGTTCTAGAGCTTAGTCTCACTATTTCTTCAGTAAATTTGATGGATATTCACTGAGGAAGGTTCAAATCCAGAAGACACCTCTCCTGATGCATACTTGTTTGTTTGCTCTCAACAATTTTGTTTGAATTTTCTCACTTTCCTTCATGTGGGAGATTGTTGGAAATATATAGTGAAAGAAAGTGAAAGTTTTGTGAAGATTTGAAATATAAAATGAATTTAATTGTGTATATTAAATTCATTGTTTAGAAACTTTCAAATTGAATTGAAACTTCAAACTAAAATGATGTTTTATGTACAAATTTAATATGTATGAAAGTTAAATTTGTAGTTTTTTCAATTTGAATGAGTTGTTTGATTTTTGTCAAATAACAACTCAATTGAGTTAAATTCGACAAATGTTTCAATTTTTGTATTTATTTTACTTTATTTTGTAATTTAAAGAGTTATCAAGTTGCTAACCTATAAATAGCAACATAATTTTTCATTTGTTACATCTCATTCCAAATTGAAGAGTTCTCTCTTTTCTTTCTTTCTTTCTTTTGTTCTTGAGTTGAATTGAGAGAAAATATCCAAGTGTTCTTCCAGATCTGAGTAGTTCGAGGTTGCAATTCTGCCGAAGTTAGTCGTTGTATCTTGTTAAAACGATCACTATAGTCTACTTCCAACCCGTGTAGAGCAAATAATTGTCTTCAGGATAACACTTACCAGAAGTGTGCCTTGACTACTTTTTGAGTCTCCAAAGGTTTTGAAGTTATTTCAAGTCTTTGGTTATTTTCATACCTAAGCCTTGCTACACCATCTGACTTTCGTTTGAGTTTGAATATTATAATTGATTGTATTGTTTCTAGTAATTGAGGTGTAATCAGTTTGCTAATATATTCAGTTTTATAAGTTATTTCAAGTCTTTGGTTATTTTCATACCTAAGCCTTGTTACACCATCCGACTTTTGTTTGAGTTTGAATATTATACATTGAGTGTATTGTTTCTAGTAATTGAGGTGTAATTAGTTTGCTAATATATTCAGTTTTATATATACCAATTTCCACCAAAATGAAATTCAGAGAACAAGGAGAACAATTTCTTCTTCTTCTTCTTCTTCTTGAAAACACTTCTATATTTAAATAAAATAAAATAAATATTAATCAATCTTATTAATTAATATTAATTAAACAAATATCATATATTTAATTAATGTTACATTTGAACCATATTCAAATGTATTTTCCTCCCATATACTATAGTTTTTGATATGAATATAATTATATTAGATTTAACATATAATTTTAATATGAATCACATTCGTATGAAATTTAACCTATAGTTATAATATGAATCTCATTCAAAATTTACTTTATAATATAATGTATCTATATACATTATTTAATTGTATCATATACAACTAACTTAATTGGACCATATACAATTAACTTAAATTCCTTTATAATTCGAACAATTAAAATTCTTCCAAAACTAAATATTCCTTGTTTCATCCTTAGTGAGCTAGCAGGGGACCTAATGTATCTACAAATTAGAAGCTCCAATGATTCGAGATTAATTAATTAAACTCTTTGATTAAGTTAATCAACATTAATTAATAATAGGTCACTAGACTAAAGATCCACAACTGCATTCTTTGCACTATAGAATATTTATGTGTCCATAGATATAGCCAATTATCAGTAAGTCAACTATTTACGAATTGTTTGTAACTACAACTGGGTCAAATTACCATTTTATCCCTATAATTACCTCTTACTCCTTAAGTACCACTAACCCTTCTAATGAACAATCTATTTGTAGTTCAACTATAAAACCAAATCCCTTTCGGGTTAGTGGGAGGGTGAGACCTCATTGTTCAAGACCTGGAATCAACCCTTAAAGGATTAATTCATCTACTTACCCTAAATATGAGAAGGAGCGAATTCCATCTTGTGTAGCTTTATTCATAACTCTTTACTTAGATAAATCTCCAAAATGGTAGGTTTATTGAGTCGCCGACTTGGGCCATTCTCATCCATACAGATCAAAGGATTTCCCTCGTAGATAAGAGTTCATAACTTACTCAGGATTGAGGTCAAGTTACCTATGTTCATCCTATGAAATGTTGATCTCTTCAGTCAACAGTGTTATAAAGAGAGATTAATCATTTCGTGGTCTGGTCTTATATAAACTCTTTGTACAGGATATCCCCAATGACATGTCTCCACATGAGTGATTTAGATCAAGTCGTTTATAACGCTTATAACTCTTATAACATTTATAAAATGGGTTGAATCCATGGTGTCACTAGGATAAGACATCCAACTTTATCCATATACTACAAACCATTTAGGTCACTACTTATACATAATCTACCTACTTAAACATGATCTACCTGTATGTCTATCACATACTATTCAAGTTACATAAAATAATCTTGGATCTTTCCTTAATGGATAATTGTATATATAAAGTAATCAACCATTATTTCAAATAACTTATTAACTACAAGGCTTTAGGGCATACATCCCAACACTTCAACCCATGATTGGGAAGTGACAACAATCGATATATCCTTACATTTTAGGGGGTGATTGAGGCACTAAGTTGAATTATGAAGTCTGGAGTTAATATGTTTAAGTTAGAAAGTCTTTATTTGGGTGCAGAGTTGTAAGATGGAGTTTCTTGATAAATATGCGCAATAGAGAAAGAAGGGAAGATGTAGTTCCTCGATAAATGTGCAAACTTCAATAGTGTTTGCTATTGAAGTTTAAGTCATGGTTATTTCCCTGAAAACATAATCTATTAACGGTGATCTAAAAAGCGTGTTCCATTTAATTATGTTTGTTGTTGTTTACATGTGTTTTGTAATCGTAATGATATATGGAGCCCACAGCCAAATTCATATTCAACAAATGCAATCTAATTGCGTAGTTGAGGATGATTAATTCAAATTACATTTGAAAATTACGTGAGGCCCCCTTGTTTTTTCAGATACTTTTAAACGATTTTCCAATTTTCGCTCCCAAATACTATTATTGTTACATATACTATTACTGTTATAGTAAGATAATTATGAATATGTCACCATTACTGTTATCGTTACAAATCCCGTCATCGATTGTTCCTAAACGATAGTGTAAGAAGACAATGATACCAAACAATGCAAAGTAAACAACCTCAGTCGTAATCAAATAACATTTGCAAAAAGCCTAAGTAAAGGTGATCAAAAGCAATCCAATTATGTTTGCGATTGAGACCCATTATGATCGACCCATCAATGAAATTCCATTACAATTACATCATTTTTTAATTATAGATTGGTAAACATGGCCTACGTTGTTTAACACCACCTTATGAAGTTGGTGGGCCAAACACTCCCTAAAGAAAAGCCTTTGGAGGAAGATGAGCAAAAAAAGATCTTTTAAATGCTTAACCTATTTTACATCTTCTTAACTTTTCTTAAAGTTAATTTTGTAATTGACTTTTCAAGTAATCAAATACAATTAAGACACAATTGGCTAAATCCCGTGAAACCATTTCATAGGTCATCAAGTATGATTACTATCCACGTTAGCACTTAATGGTCCAGTCAATATTCTACATCTTAACCTAATTATTTTTATTATGTGATAGTTATTCGTGGACTTGAATTAATGACCGATACAAGCATTATTTAGTTAAAGTATGTATTTTTATCCAAGAGATCATATCTTCAGATCATATTATTCTATATTGTTGAATTAAAAAAAAAAAGCCTAATATATGTGTGTGTATATATTTTTAGATGAGTTATAATAGAGTTGTTAACTTAATCATGCTACATTATTTGCAAACTACCCTAACTTTCTAAGATTTATTTAATTAGAATATTATGGTTAAATCATAAATTCAGTTATATAGTACAAAATTAGTTGGAATGTTCTGGTCCACTTGTAAATTATTGTAATTGATAATTTTAATTTAAATATTTCTAAAGAATGCAAAATTAGGTGAGTATATTAATATTAAAATCGAATTTGAAAATTCATTGACCCTTGGATTATCACTTATTCTTTTACGAGTCTATCACACAGTCAATTCTTAGGTGAGGGTAATGTATGTTTGGTGCTCTGTAATTAAAAATGGATGGGATTTCCATATTATATTACTAGTTAGCCCCTAAAATATATTTTTTGGTTTGCCAATCCTCATGGTATTGAGATAAAAGGACTAAAAGAAAATAATGTAAAGGAGGCCACATAAATATTTAAAAGTACTTTTCTTGATTATTTATGCTGGTATGAGCATAATTGAACTGACTTCCACTTTACATATTATAAAAAAAAATCAATTTATATTGACATAACTCTTAAAGTGTAGGAATATAAAAATGATATATACATACATATATATATATATATATTTTATTTACAATAGTTTAAAGGTGAAATTTTTTAAATTTTAACTTCGTGGTCATAGTATACGTCTTATACAAATTACGTCAATTTAATTTTTTTATTTTAAACGTATTTTTTTAGTTGAACAAAGTTATGAGATGACAATGAGAGTCTTTATTTTTCGAATCGACTTCAGAATACTCGATTTCAACAAGTTGACAGACAAGGTCTCCAAATTTTTTAAAAAAGGTTAAGTGGTGAAAAAATGTCTCTTTTTTTCTTCCTTTTGTCAATTGTGATCACAATTATCATTTTTCTTAATAAACTGAAAACTATTGATATTCCATTTGATAGCGACTTCACTTATAATTTTATACGCATAACAATAATATTTATTTTTCTTTCATTTATTTAATATGTCAGTTAATTTTCTTAAAAAGATTTTTTCAAATTAAATTTCAAAAAATTAAAAACTTCTTTTATTTTTCAAAGTCAGCGTAAAAAAAAAAAAGGGATTGAAATACATATATATATATATATATATATATATATAACAATATTAAAAAACCATACAACTAAAAGTTTACAGAATAAATTTATTATTCGAAAATTTGAAATATAGTTTTAACTAGTTAATAACTTCCTCTAAAGAAATATTTAATTAATACATTATAAAGTGGTGTTATTATTAGTTTAATAGTTATAACAAAAATTATTTTAACAAAAATTCTCAAAACAAAAATTAAGGCTTGGATTTCTGTCCTAACTTATTGTTTAAACTTAAAAAAAAAGTTTTCAAAAAATCTTAAAGAAAAACACGTTTGAATTACTAATTTTAATTGGTAAAATCAATTAGTCAAAACACGTTGTATTGAGATTTCAAATATCTCTACTCCTACTTGTTGAACTGTAAATATATATATATAATATATAGTTTGTAAATTTATATTTTTTCTTAATTTAACATCAAATTATATTTATTAGATTCATAAACTTTGGGTATAGAAAAAAAATATTAAAAACCGTGTAAAAACTAAAGAGGTTGACGTTAAATTGAAAGCTATTACACACAACCGAATATTTATTACACCAGAAAAATTAAACTGAGATAATAATAAGAGGTCTTTTAAATATAAAAATATTTTAAAAATATTTACAATTTAATATATATAAAACAATAAAATACAAATACTTTTAATACTTTTTTACAATGTCTAAATATTTTTTAGATTTTTTTTATTTATAAGAGAAATATATGCTTTAGATTTATATTTAAATACCAAATAAAGAAAAAAGGACGAAGAGCGAGAAACGCGGAATTCAATGATCATCGGTTTTTTGGTGCTGACGAAATTGCAATTAAAGAACGGGACGGGTTGGAAGGACGGCGAAGGAGCGAGCAAAGAGAAGAGAGGGATAGACGGGAAGTAACCACCGATAACTTAAATTCATCTTTCTGCGTTTCTCTTCTTTAACAATCTACCTATTACTGCCTGAACCAACACCAATCTTCAGGTCCCCATTGTTCTATCTCACCAACCCATTCACTTTCCCCTCTCCTAGATCCCTTTTTGTTGTTGTTGTTGTTTTTTCTTTTTTTTTTTTTTCCTTTTCCAAGTTCTAGATCTCTTTATTATTTTTTTTTTTTTTTTTTTTTTTTACGTTTTCCCATTGCCCATCACTGAATTTGAAGCAACCTCCGAGATCTGCAAGAAGAACGTCGATCCCTTTTCGAATTCTGTGATTTTTCTATCTGGGTTTTGTGTTTTTCGTGATGGGTTGGAGGTATAAGGCTGGTTTGTTCCTCATAGTGACTGTTGTTATTATATGGGTAACCTCAGCCGAAGTGACCCAGGTTTGTATTCGTTCTTTTTGTTTTTGTACTCGACTTAAAGGTTTAAGATCTTGAGTTGTTTGCAGCTGTATTCTTTGTGAACTTCCTCTTTTAGGAGCTTGTTGGGTAGTGGGGATTTTGTAATGGTGAGTAGGTTTTATTTGTGTATTTGTATATGCTTGCTGAAATGTAGGTGCTATTTGGTTTCTTAGCTTGGAGTTCTGCATTTTCTTTTGGAATTCTGTGTTTCTTGAAGTATTTAGAGCTTTGTTTGCAGAATGGTTTGTTTCTGGGTTTGGGTTTTTCCTTCACTCTATTTTGACTTTAGAATTTTTTATTGAATTTGAGCTGGGAGTCTTGGGATTTTGGTTGCTAGGTAAGAATTATCTTAGTCAGTGAAACTAGTTTCGTGTAGCTAAGAGTCTTGGACGTGTTTTCAGAGATTTGTTGACCTGTTTTAGAGAGCCAGGAATTAAGACACTACACAGGTCTTGATATTCTCTGCTAGGCCATCCAATCTAAGCTGATAACTTATTGTCGGTGGACTTATTGTTTTTTAAGGAGCAATCTTATATGGTTGTTTTAAATAGTTCATCAGTGTTTTTGTACCCTACTGATAATTCACTAGTATTTCCATAGTGACATTTGTTTAGAAGACATGGAGTCGTTCAATGTTTCTAAAATTTGTTCAACTTTTGTTATTATGCACTAATCTGCATGTTTGCTGGCTAGGATCAAGGCTTTACTTTTTGTTTGTTTTCTTATTTTTTGCTTCTCTTTCATTGCAGGACATATTTACTGCTTATAAGCAGCCTTTTGCTATAACATATCTCGGAGCTTCTCTCATGGTAGTTTACCTCCCAATAGCATTCCTTAAGGATTGGTTTTGTAATTTGGTAAAACGCCACTCTTCTAAAAGTGGTAAAAATGCAGAAAGCTTCAGTGAGACTTGTGCTCTAAAACACAATGGAGCGGAGACAAACTTGGATGTGGAACTTCAGGGGAATTTCACTAGAAAAGACAGTGATGCTGATATTTCAACTCATACTGAAGAAAGCCCCCTTGTTTCTAGGAACAAAGATGATCCATATATATTGAAACAAGAGAAAGAGCTTACTAACAAGGAAATTGCTGCATATGGATTTTACATTGCGCCCATCTGGTTTGTAACCGAGGCAAGTTAACACACATCTTTAATTCTTTTTATTTGGTTCACTGAACTTTTGTCCAATTGAATGGTTGGGACCCTAAACATACTATTGATCTTTTTTAAAAAAGAAAAATTTATGTGAATGAAGGTGTTTGAAGCGTTTTAGTCGATTAAAAAACTTCTCAAGCATATTTGATTTTTTTTTTAAAAAAATCTCAATCATGTGCATGGTAGGATTTCAAGTGTTTTTTCATGAACATTGGCATATCTTTTTAATTTTTGTGAGAACTCCTAATTGTTGGGTGTCAAATTTGCTAGTTAAACTTTTCTCCCCACAAATGAAATGTTATCAATCCCATTCTAGAAATATGAGGTCAAGATCTTGGTCTCCGACAAAGATAATCAAGTTTGTTGGTGCTTAATTCATATAGCATTTTGTGAAGTTTGAATGGGACCGAGATATGCTCACTTTGGTATCATATTTGGGTTTTGAGTAAATGATTTCATATGGAGTTGCTTTGTTCTCTTAGCTAGCATGGTTCAAAATATGAAGATTGTACTGACTAGTTGTATGGTTTGAGGAAAGTTGGATTATGTAGTTGGAATCTTAATTGGGAAATCTCAAATTTATGTATAAATCTCTGTCATCACACATTTGTAGTTCATAGATCTCTAGGAACCCTCCCTGGCAGTTCCTAACACTCTCTACTTTTGCAGTATCTATCAAATGCTGCACTTGCACGGACAAGTGTTGCCAGTACAACAGTTTTATCCTCTACTTCTGGACTTTTTACTCTGTTCATTGGTGCTGCCCTTGGCCAAGATTCATTAAATATGGTTAAAGTCGTTGCTGTCTTTGTTAGTATGGCTGGTGTTGTGATGACAACTCTTGGTAAAACTTGGGCTTCTGATGAGTCTCAACTAACTGCTTCTGAGTATGTATCCAATCTTTCTTTCATGTAATTTTGTCTCATCACTCAAAATTGCTCTTCACTGGAAAATATATAGCTATGCTATTGATATAATATCTACATTTTGTTAGTCAAGCTGGGGTGGCAAATTATATATAGTAACCTTTATATTTTTTATGTTGCATGAGAAATCATTGGTAAAACAGGAGCATTAAAAATTTTGTATGCTTTTACCAAAGAAATTAATCCATTCTCATTACCATTGTTAAACACACAAATCTTACCTATAATAATTTTTTTTGCTTAAAGAAACTTGGTAGTGGGGTCAAGCTACTGCCTGTATTCGATTACTCTGGATATCTCATTTGTAATGAATGTGTTAGCCTGCTATGTAAGGAATTTTTGTCATCCCTGATAGCCAATTTTTTGGTGCAGTAATGAACACTCCCTCATTGGGGATCTTTTTGGTTTACTCTCAGCTGTGTCATATGGGCTATTTACTGGTAATACATGTGTATACTTCTTGCTATTTTTCAGATCGGTGTATAACTATTGATTTGACTAGTTTTTTCATTTCTCCTGTAGTGCTTCTCAAAAAGTTCGCTGGTGAAGAAGGAGAGAGGGTTGATGTGCAAAAATTGTTTGGATACATTGGTCTGTTCACACTTGTTACACTTTGGTGGCTAGGTAAGCAAGGTCATTGATATTCTTGCAATCCAGTAAACAGAATGGATAAGTTTATATCATGTTCTCATTGCTAACTTCTTTCACAATGCTACATAAGATGGAAGAATTGGATTTGGAAAGATTCCTTTAGCATTCTTTAAATAATGGCTCATGAGATTGAGATTTAGTCTTTGTAGAGACGTTTTGTATTTTATATGATACATTTTGCCTAGATGCACGGTTGGTGGCCTTGTGCATCCTATGTTGGGTGATACTAAGTTTGTTTTCTGCTGGTAGTTGGCAGGCCGGTTAATTTTGTCTAGTCTTTAATTAGTTAATCCTGTCTTTGACTGTTATCTCGGCAGAAAAGTTCTTATATAAACAGGTGGTCTCTGTGTGAAAGATACGTCTTTAAAAATTAATGAAAAACATATATTACCCTATTGGGTCAAGCATTGCATCTTTGAAACATTAAAGCAATCTGATTTGAGACATTGTGTTCAATTGAGGCTCTCCTTCGTTCATTTCTTTTTTCTTTTTTCAATTTTGTTTCAGTTTGGCCATTGACAGCCTTGGGAATAGAACCAAAGTTTTCGATTCCTCACTCTCTTAGGACGGAAGAGGTAGTTCTCGCTAACGGATTTATTGGAAGCGTACTTTCCGATTACTTCTGGTATGCCAAATTGAGTTAAGCCTACCAAAGTGCTCTATTCACTTGTAACAATTCCTCCTTACACTGAACCTTTTCTTTTGTACCCAGGGCACTCTGTGTTGTGTGGACTACGCCACTAGTGGCAACGTTGGGCATGTCGCTCACCATCCCGCTTGCAATGTTGGCTGACATGTTTATCCATGGCCGTCACTACTCAGCGGTTTACATGCTTGGCTCTACTCAGGTAACTACCAATAGACTAGCAGCTGTAAATGTTGAACTGCTTCGAGTTCTATAGAATGGCTGTATTTGAGTGATGTCATGATATCTTTATTACTGATAGTATACAGGGAAAAACCACCGCAACATGTTGGAAATGATTTTGGGGCTTAGGCCCATAGGAAAAGTTAAGAAGAGTGGGAAGTTTTGTCCCATGTGGATAGATTTAGAATTGCCTAGAGGGTATAAATACCAAGATATTTTAGTTGAGAATCCAAAGTGTGTTGATGGTGGAAGTATAACCCTTTCATCACACGCGTGCTGCCGCCACCGTCCGGTCGGACGGGTGGGTTCGGGTAACCGGGCTTGCACGAAAAAGAACTAAATTTTTATCACTTAACTTTTTAACTTTTTTTTAATAAAATTATTATTAAATCTATTTATCACGGGCGGGTTCGGATAATCATGCTTGTGCGAAAAAGAACTAAATTTTTATTACTTTATCTTTTTAATTTTTTATAATAAAATTATTATTAAATCTGTTTATTATTATTTTTTTGGCTGTTTATTATTATTTTGGGTTTCTGTCCATTGGTTATGTCAGTTGGTTTCTGTCCGTTAACAGTCCGTTCGGATTTTGACCACACAACAAACTCGATTTCCATCTTCTATTTCCCCAAAAATTCTTCTTCTGTTTTGAACAATCTTCTCACTTGTTCTAGTCTATTTTCCGACGAGTGCACATCTGAATTTGGAGGTTGCATTAACCTTGGGAGCAACTGGCATAAGTGATTAGCATCGAGATCACACCGTAATTGTTTTTAGGACAGTGGTTTCTCCATGACACAACAACCCTTCGTGACATCTGTTCTAACACAACAAACTCAAAGGAAACCTTTGCAATCAAGTCACAATATTGTTACTTTGTTAATTGGAGTTTGGAATTTGGAAAAATACACAAATCACGTGAACTAAAATAATTGTTACAATCAAATCTTCGAATAGTAGGGATTTAGTCTTTTTTGTATCGATATCTAGAATCAACATCTCGTGGAGATGGGTAATTGTATACTTTTGGTTTGCAGGTGTTTGCAGGATTTGTAATTGCCAATCTTTCAGACTGGTTCTCAAAGAAGCTGGGGTTGTAGCATTTGATGATAGTCTTCATTTTGGCATTCTTAACAAGGCAAAGTAAAATTCTTTCATGAGGATATTTTCTCTCCATCAATTGAATTGCAATGTAAATTCTGATGAAAACCTGTAAAATCTGCAATTTTGAGTAAAGAAAATTCCATTTGCATAAACCATAGATGATTGGATTCTACTTGTGTTTTACCAGTGGTTGTGTAAATTAAACTGAAAGTCTGGTTCGTTTGGGTTTTATTTGGATATTGAGCCCTTATGTAATAAGAATGCTTCTTTTGTTTAAATGAAAATTTAAGTAATTAATTGTCTATATTTTTATGTCAAAGACATGCCTAAATTTGTTTGAGTTTTATTTAGGTTAGCTAACATTATTGTTTCTAATTTCAAGTTTCATATGTAATCTTTTTTCTATTTTACAAATAAAAAAAATGTGTAGAGGCATTTGGTAAAAATGGAAAAGATTGACAAAATAACAAAGGCATGTGTTTCCAAAATTTGCAAACAAGAAAATGATATAAGATGGTCTTGAAAGGTAATAAAAACGAGTGCTAGTTGTTCTAAATCCTAATCCAAGCAATTACTTAGAATTTGGGAAAGCTTTTGAATCATAATGTGGTTAGTACACCTGATTGAAAAATTGAAATAACATATTAGTTGCTAAATTTTACCATGTTACAATAAATAAATAATGCAATCTAGTGTCTTGAACTTTATTTATATAATTGATTTAATATTTATAGTTTAAAATATGCCTATTGAAAAAACTCGTTAAGGGACTGTTTATTTCTTGAAATGTAGATAATTGGAATCTTAAATGTCTAAAATTATAGATATTAAAAATTATAAATGTTCAGCATCTTTAGATTACCATGTTTATTTTGTAGGAATATTTTTGCAGATATTTGAAAATATTTTGATCACTGTGTTAGTTTCGTAGGATTTCTAATCGAAAATATCTTAAATTTACATAATGTTTCAAGAATGCCCTTACGATTATTTATTAATTTATAATTAATTTGATATAATTTGAACTTATATAATATATTT
>NC_052357.1:62512017-62518915 GCF_009727055.1 Benincasa hispida | reverse complement strand
ATTTTTTTATCAAATTGAATTTCTTTTAAATTAATAAAATTTAAATTATTTTTATATGTTATTTTTTCAACAAAATAATATATCATAGTTTAAGATTTTTTATAAAAATAAATATTCATTTAAATTTAAATTTAAATATATTACTAAAAAAATAAGAATTACGATATATATATATATATGATATATATAGTTGACAATATTTATTTTAGTTATATAATGCAAATGAAAATTATAATAAATAAAATAAAATAAAATAAAAAGAAAGGACAAAAATGGAAAATATCGATGCCTTCAACTCGGGAATCTGGAAACCCATCTTTCATGAGGGCATCCAAAAATCTTCAAATGCCCTCCATTCGGGCCATCCTAAGATGTCCAAAAAATCTTTAGATGTCGAGGGCATCTTACAATATCGCAAAACAAACGTGGTATTCAGATGCTTACTCCATGAGAATCTATGATGCCAAGAAACAAGTAGCCCATATCTATAATGGAGAATGAATAAAAAGCAATTTACATTTCACATGCATAAAAATAGGAATTAACTCTATAAATATAAATATATAGACTAAAATATCCCATATTAAAGTTAGAGGCTAATTTGTAACAATAAAGGGATAAAAGTGTTGCTAAAAAAATTAGGAACTAACCTGTAATTTTTAATGAATAGATGTGTTTTGTCAAAGGCAGTATAATTTAACATATAACACATCTCAAAAAAAAAAAAAAAAAAAAAAATCTAAGGGGCGTTTGTGGCGTGATAAAAGCAAGAGGTTGAGTTGGTAATTATTATCTGGAGAGTTACATTGTTTATGTTTATTGTACAAAGTTGAGTTGAGTTGGTAATTAATTGTTTGTGTTTGATGTGCATGGTTGAGTTGAGTTAAGTTTGGAAGTCTGTGTTTGAGTTTTGAAGTTGAGTTGGAATTTTGATGCAATTTTTTTGTGAATGAGATTAGTTCTATATTTTTTTATGTATTGTTTTTTTATTTCATTTTTATGCTTTGCTATTGTTGATTAAATTTTAAAAATATACACCTATTTTCTCAAAATAAATTTATGACCATAAACTGAACAATCTTCAAAATTTTTTATCCGCATTTTGTAGAACCATAATAGATTATTTTTTATAATATATTCTTTTCCAAAAATTGTATATAATTCTAATTCTCTTCAATCTGTAAAACACACCACAAAAATACATTTCATATTGCTTGCTCAATTAATTGTATATTGTATTATTGTATGTATTGTATATTTGGAAGATAATTATCCCAATTTACTAATAGAATGGTATATTGGTATATATACTATTATTGAAATCTTGCCTAAACTTTTACCAAAAATCATGTACCACTGGATACTTAAATTTTTTTATTTTTATATAATATGAATAGTATATCTTGGGACTGAAATTGTATATAGGATAATTACCTTCCATTTACATTATTGGGATGGTGAGAATGTGATCGTAGTACAGTCAAACATTTTTCAAGAAGATCACAAAAATATATCAAATTGACCGAACATGTGGTCGTTCCCAAAAAAAATTCACAAAATATATTTTTTTGGGTTACAAATATTAGGTGGCCAGCCTTTAGTGGGTCCGAGCAAGTAGGACTTGTTGCCAGTACGACACATAGGATACTTTATAAGTGTTATAAATACCTAGTTATGTGGCAATGTGTTTTGTTGTTTCTTTTTAAAGGTTAAAGAGAAATTAGAACTAAAAGCAATAAGAAAGACATGCATGCTCACTTACGTTTAATTCATGGTTTTAAAATGTTAAAAACTTTGATGACATAGACCTAAGATCACGGTTCTAATATGATTAGTAACCCTTAGACTTTAATCTTTTAATCAGTTTAATAGGATTAAATTGACTAATAAAATGTTAAAATATAGGAAATCTATCCATAAGAGACCTTTTGTCTAAGGCGAGTTCTGTCTAGGCTGAGGTATTTAAGTTGATGGAAACATAACACCCCTACCTGGAAACCTACCTGAAAAGGTGAATTAAATAGATTTGATGCATGCATGCAAGTTAGGGACAATCCATTAAAGTGTTTAAATGTGAATACTTGAACTTGTTCATATTTCATAGACAAAAATTGTTTATGAGTGAACTTAAAAAGATGACTTAGACTAAAATCAATAGCCGGATTGTCTAGGTTCATGAACCCCCCTAGGTAGAAGATTCAATGGGAGGTATTTTTGGCATGTGATGCTTCATTTAAACCTTTCATGTTTCTCCCATATAGTCCACACCGTGAGATCTACTCTTGGCCTCGTGGCACCCTGGGAGTGTCCCCCTAAAGGGCGATGTTTGGGTAGGTCAATATCAAGGTGGATAGAGAGAATATTCATAGTAAGTGGGAGAAGGAACTGCGATATCATATCCCATGGTCTCCTTCGTTGGATTGAATAAAGTTTCTGCACATCGCCTCGAGGCACCCTGGGAGTGTCCCCCTATAGGATGACAGTTTTGCATGTTTCTTTATTTGACCTCCTGTAAGAGGATAAGGTTACTTAGTCTCTTGTCCTAATCTGCTTCTTCCCTATGGGTGGCTCATTAGGGTAGGACTCTGGCACCGAAAGCGAGGGGTCACAGTTACACGAAATTGTTAAAGGTTAACAATTCTGAAAAAAAATTCAAAAGTATCCACATCAAAATTTAATTCGGGAATGTTTTGTCCATTTATTTCAAAAATTATTATTAACCTATATGGCTATCACTCCACTTTTATTATCATATTCCTTTTAAGCTACGAGTATTAAATTGGTTTGAGCAATTATTTTAAAAGGATTTTCTCAAATAAGGGATTTGAGACTAATTTTAAAATTTTATCAACCTCATCTCTCTCCTTTAAAATCCACACACCACTCTCTCCATTTATTCTCTCCATTGTTTTATTCAACACTCTCTATTATTATTAAAACTCATAGTCATTATAGATGTCTAGTCTAACATCTCTAAATTACTACGTTTGTTTTATGGAAATATTTTATAGATATATAGAAACATTTTGATAATTATATTTGTTTCATAAAATTTATACTCGGAAATGTCTTAAATTTATATAATGCTTCGAGAATTTCCTTATGGCTATTTATTATATTATAATCAATTTAGTATAATTTGAACTTATATACGATATTTGTTTCTATCTATTTGAATTTATTTTTAAATATTCTTTTTCTCAACAAAATAATATATCATAATTTAAGATTTTTTTATAAAACAAATATTAATTTAAAATTAAATTTTAATATCTTGCTTAAAAAATTATAAGAACTGCGATATAACAAAAAAGTGATATATATGGTTGACAGTATTTACTTTAATTATATAACGACAAATGAAGAGTAATATCTACATACACACAAATATATAAGAAAAATGGACAAAAGAGTAAATTGGGGATGCCTTCAACTCGGGAATCTGAAAAATGTATCTTTCATGAGGGCATCCAAAAATCTTCAAATGCCCTCCATTCGGGCATCCTAAGATGTCCACAAATCTAAGGGGCGTTTGGTGCGTGATAAAAGCAGAGAGTTGAGTTGGTAATTATTATCTGGGGAGTTACATTGTTTATGTTTATTGTACAAAGTTGAGTTGAGTTGGTAATTATTGTTTGTGTTTGATGTGCATGGTTGAGTTGAGTTAAGTTTGGAAGTCTGTGTTTGAGTTTTGAGTTGAGTTGGAATATTTGATGCAATTTTTTTGTGAATGAGATTAGTTCTATATTTTTTTATGTTTGTTTTTTTATTTCATTTTTTATGCTTTGCTATTGTTGATTAATTTTAAAATATACACCTATTTCTCAAATAATTTATGACATAAACTGAACAATCTCAAATTTTTATCCCAATTTGTAGAACATAATAGATTATTTTTTATATATATTCTTTTCAAAAATTGTAATAATTCTAATTCTCTTCAATCTGTAAAACACACCACAAAAATACATTTCATATTGCTGCTCAATTAATTGGTATATTGTATATTGTATGTATGTATATTGAAGATAATTATCCCAATTACTAATGAATTGGTATATTGTATATATATATATATTGAATCTTGCTAACTTAACATCATGTACACTGGATAACTTAACATTTTATTTTTATATAATATGAATAGTATATCTGGAACTGAAATTGTATATAGGATAATTACCTTCCATTTAATTATTGATGGTGAGAATGTGATGTAGTACAGTAACATTTTTCAGAAGATCACAAAAATAATATCAATTGACCGAACATGTGGTCGTTCCCAAAAAAATTCACAAAATATATTTTTTTGGGGTTAAAATATTAGGTGGCCAGCCTAGTGGGTCCGAGCAAGTAGGTGTGTACAGTACCGTAGTCGTTTGTCTTCTAGTACAGCTAGGAAGAGGTCTGTTTTTTGTATGTCTGTGCCAATGATATCAATCAGGTCACATCTATCATCTTTAGTGAGCCCTTCAATACCAAATATGGCCTGAACTACCTCTTTCTGACGTCCAAATTCCATATCATATTTCTTGGCTTTCCACGCAACGAGTCTGTCCATGTGCGCTGACTACATATCAGCAGTTGATCGCATGTGTCGATCATTTCGTTCTGGAAGGTGAGTCGTTTCCTTTTACTCCCTCTAAATGGCTTCGCTGATACTCTCGCTCTGTCGGTGGAAATATCTGGTACAACTGCTCTCCCCGTGGATATATCTCCTTGATCTTCTTCAATTGCATCCTAAGGCAGTTGAGTTTGTTCGTTATCAGGGGTAGGGTATTCTTGTGACCTTAGCCAAATCTCGTCTTCCATTTCCCAGAACAAATTTGATGTCATCACCACTGGTGGCTCGCAATAGTACCCGGTTGCCCTATCCTTCCCAAACACACTTAATAGTTCATCGTAATGGGGAATGACTTGTTCCACAATCCCTTCGCGTTAGGATGACTCTGCATTCGTATATGAGAGCAATATTAGAAATTATACAAAAACAGGTTCGATGTATATTGTTCAATATTTTAAAAAACTTACTCGAACCCAGACGTCGAAGATCTCCCTTTTCACCTGAACGCACTTAAACACCTTATTCCATCCGAACTCTAATTGATTTAACATTTTCATTATTGCCGAATATTGTTTCTTCAGACTTCTAATCTTACATTCGATAGTGTAACATCCCCATTTTTTAGGAAAAATTAAGTTAATTATCTCAAATTGCTGAGTTTTAATTTCCTAATCTTTATAATTTGGAAACAAATTGTTACAGTTGAAGAAGTTTTATTGGTTAATGTGGATTGTTCGAGTATGAGTTTTAAATTAATTGGAAGGAATAATTGAATTATTTGTATAATAACTTTTGAGTTTTTGTGAAATTTGAAAGGGAAAAGAGAAAATTGTGGTTTTAAGATTTTACCCTCTTTAATTTTGGAACTTGGATCCAAAATTTATTTAAAGAATAAAATCAAGTACTTAAAAAGATTTGTAAATTTAGATTCAAGTTAATTTGGAAAGTTAGAATTTAATTTTGGGATTTAGAATTTTTGGAAAGAAGTGATTTAAAGTTGGTGAATTTATTTTTAGGTTTATTTAATTAATTGGAGAAGAGGTGAAAGATTTGAGTTTGATATGACATATTTATTAAGGAAAAGAAATATATATATATATATATATACTACTTACGTATTTGTGTGGTGGAGAATTAAAAAGAAAAGAAATATGGAATTTTCAGACCCTCACTTTCTCACTTTCTCAATGGTTTAGACAAACTTTGGCTGCCGCACCGCCAACGTCCACATCCTTTCCTCCATCAAGTTGCAATCGCGCCGCTCCGACCTTCACGTCGTCGAATCTGCTCGTCGTTGGTCCTCCTCTCTTCCAGTCGATGTCCTCTATCGAACGCCGTCATGAGGTTCGTATTTTGGGATAAGATCTAAATGATTTTCATGATTTTGTTGAGGATCTTGAATACCCAATAAATAACGTGTTTAATTATCATTTCAATCGTGATTTTGGAGGTTGAATTTGAAAGTATGAAGGAGTTTAAAATGTCATTAGCGTGCTGTCAAGCAGAGTTAAGGTGATTTCAGCAAGAATTTTGGTAAGATTTGGGGCTTTGTGGCTTGTTCAGTTTGAATGTAATTTATATGAATTAAGTTATTAAGTTTTGTTCCTGATTTTGGCTTGATTAAACGCTTAGGTGTGAACCTAAAGGTTAAATTTTATTTTGGTTTATGTACTAGGATTTAATCCAAAGATTGTGGAGATTAGAAGGGGTTAGTTGCTCAAATATTTGGCTCGATTAAGAATTCAAGAATTTCACAAAGATTCAATTGATTTTTGGTTCAACCTAATATCAAAGTATGTAATCTTACTACTGGAACTGCCCAGGGGCCAGACACTAGATATATGCCAGCATGATAGATGAATATTATGACAGAACGATAACATGATAGATGGATAGTATAGTATGACCGATATATATTCTTGTATGAGAATCTAAAAGATTTATTTGTGCACGTAGAGACTTGCATGCTAGTAAGAGGTGATACTTGATTCACTGAGGGTGTATTTGATATGAGGATATAGAGGCATATATGCATATTGTATAGCTATGATGTTGAGACTGTGATAGTGTCTTTACTGATTAGTTAGATGCCCACTAGGTATTGTATTTCCTTCGGGATTCACCAGATTGTGTTTCCTTCGGGATTCACAAGATATTGTGTTTCCTTCGGGATTCACCAGAGGTAGTAGGCATATTTAACTACAGTAGGATAAAACCAATTTTGCATGTATGTATGTGTCCCATGAGGACTAGAGCAATTTTTATATTCCACCAGATGTAGGCATCTAGAGAACATAGATGCCTAGTCCGGCCCCAGTAGTGGGGTTACTTACT
>NC_052357.1:62499120-62507367 GCF_009727055.1 Benincasa hispida | reverse complement strand
AGTTTGAAACTTATAAACTTATAAACTTATTTCAGTTTGTACATTCTAAACCGTAAAATAAAAATGACTTCTCATAAGTATATTATTTAATACTTCTTAGACTTATTTTAAAAATCACTCAAAACATATAATTATGTTTAGATTAATAAAGTGAACAATTAGAATTAATGCTGGATTAATATTTGAAAACATCAGAATTAATTAACAAAGTTATAAGTTCTAATGGAAGTAATTAATAAAGTTCTAAGTTCAAATTCATTTGTTTGTGAAAAATGTAGGGATTTAATTAACAAAATTATAAGTTTGATACTATATTCATAAATTAATATACTTTTGATAATGGAAGATGTAAATGAATATACTTTTGATAAAACTTATGACTGAAATGAATTCATTTGATAAATGAAGATTTAAATTGATACAAACTAAAATTTAACAATACAAGATAATATTTTTCTTAATAACTTTGTGTTCGACATAGTCTTCTTCAAGAAACAAAGGGGAAAAAATCCCACATTCTCACAAGGGAGAAAATGTGGGAAAATGTCCAACATACAAGTCCAAAATACATAACCATGATACAATTGAAGTAAATAGTCCTCAACAAGTAGAAGAAAGAAAGAAATAGATAGTAACGAAGATCATTCCGAACTTAAAATTTACAAACCTCAAACTAGTCACGAAAGGTATGTTCGATTAGTTTGGGCCCTGCATGGAAGAAAAAGAAGTACAGTTAGACCATGATGATAATGTATGTTAATATGATTGAAGTAGTAATAAAATATATGAGATCATATCTCTTTTTATGTTCAGAGTGAGTGATGGTGAAGACAGTCCACAACTAGAGGGCAGAATAATCGGTTGAGGGCCTAACAAAAACAAGAAAATGTTAGCAACATATCTTAATTCGATTATAAGGAAAGAAGGAATCATACCTTATATGGGTGTAATAAGTTGAGGTTAGAGGTGGAAGAAGGAAACAAAGTATATTGCAACAGCCAAAGAACACATACTAGAATGGAAAATGGATTTAAGAGAAAGTTGAAATAAAAAGGAAGGTTGAGGGACTTATCAACACAGTTTACAAAGGAGTGATATAAGTAGAAAATACAATAAGTAGAGTTGGTGAGGAAGGTTAGGTAAACTTAAGTGCACCTAACCTCAATAAATTCAAACAGTAAACCCATATTAAAGATAGTAAAGTCAAAAATAAATAAATTAAGTAATGGTCAGGTCACTATTAATTTGGTGGTTGAGTTAAAAATGAACATAAATACAACATAATATATCATAATTAGAAGTCCTCAGGATTTCAAAAAGCTATTTTATTGGAACAAATCCAACTCCAAGCAAATAAAATAAACAATTTCAACAATTTTAAAATTGACTTTAAAATTGAAGTCAATTTTAAATGTACAAAAATTAAATTTGTTTGAATGCTGAAAATAAATTTAATGAAATGAAGCAAAAAATACATTCACTCAGAAAACAGGTTGAAAAGAAATAAAACTAAAATATAAATCATACTCAAAAGATAAAGAAAAATAGATTCAAAGGAAATAAACAAAAAAAAAATCATTCAAAAGATAAGGAAAAACATAGATGCATGCCATTTTTTAATCTAAAAAATAGTTTCAAATCATCAATGACCTTTAGGGAAAAAAAAATAGAAAACAGACATGTTCTTGTGTGGATTGACCCCCACCAAGCTCCAATAACACAGTTTGCATCCCCTACCAAGAATTAACTTGCCTCCAATTTAGATGGAAAAACATAAGAAAAACAGCAAGGGAAGGACACATGATTTAATATTGAAGTGGCAAGAGAAAATCTGGATAAAAACGTATGGAAAACAGTAAAAAAGCTGAATAGATATGAGCAAGGGAAAGAAGAACAGAGACAAATTTAATACAATATAAATGGATAAAAAAATATAATCCATTTGGGCTAGTGGAAAGAACAGTAAACAGTAATTGTAAGAGGAAGAAAAAAAATTATAAAAACTATAAAGGTTTGTAAGGAAGAAAATCAAACATGGAAGGAAGAATATCAAGCATGCATGAGGAAGAACAGAGATGGGTTAAATAACATATAAATGGATTTAAAAAAAAAAACTCATTCGAGCAAGTGGAACAGTAAACAGTGGGAAGAAAAAAATTATCAAGGTTTGCTTTGGACAGTCCAAAATCGGAATCGAAAAATAGAATCTTCAACAGTCCCGAATAAGAAAATCAAACTTAGAAGGAAGAACATCAAACATGCAAAGAAAAACATCAAACATGCATGAGGAGGAACAAAGACGAATTTAATAACATATAAATGGATAAACAAAACCCATTCAAGTAAGTGGAATAGTAGACAGTAGGAAGAAAACAATTATCAAGGTTTTCTTTGGACAGTCCGGAAACGGAATCGCAAAATAGAACCTTCAACAATCTCGAATCAGAAAATCAAACAAGGAAGGAAGAACATCAAAGATTCAAGGAAGAATATCAAACATGCATGAGGAAGAATAGAGACGGATTTAATAACATATAAATAGATAAATAAATAAATATATATATATATATAACCCATTCGAGCTAGTGGAACCGTAGACAATAGGAAGAAAAAAATTATCAAGGTTTTGCTTTGAACAGCCGGAATCAGAATAAAAAAAATAATATCAAACATGCATGAGGAAATCAAGACGGATTTAATACAAATCTTCATTATAGAACAAAGTAATCACAAAAAAAAAAAAAAAAATTGAACAAGAAAAAACCTAGATCTACTATAAAAAAAATCGAAATATCGTTAGATCTATAAAAAAAAAATAGTTTGTATCTACCAGATCTAACAAGCAACGAAAGAAGAATATCAGGAATAGACATACAGAGAAGTCAAAAAACCCATTCGAAATCAGAGAAACGAAGAGACTTACAGAGAAACAAAAAGAAAAACATACAGAGGAACCAAAGCAAAGAACGAAGAGATGAAAAAAATACAACTCATTCCAGCCGGAGAAACAAAGAGACGTATAACCCATTCCAGCCGGAGGGAGAACGAAGAGACCAAACGAAGAAGAGAAACCAAACGACGAAAGAAAGGATAAGGTGAGAAAAGAGAGAGTGGTGATTAATTACATGTGACAGAAGAGAGAGGGGGAAGGCAGAATAATGAACCTGCAAATGGGGCGTGAAACGAGGGAAGTAAATGAGGGGGTAAAATGGTGGGTTTAAAACCCACCAATTTTAAGTTAACCCAACTCAAGATCCCCATCAAACGCCCCCTTATGTTTTCCTTAGGTTGTAAAGGTTCCATTACTTTTTCAATATTCGTTGAAATTTAAGAAAAACATCAAAAAACGATAAGATGTGTTTCTGACCTTGCATTTAAAGACAAATAATTTTTTATTCTTTTAATTCTTGAATAGGTAAAATGTTAAATTTAAAGATGCCTTATTCCTACGAAATTTTCCACGGGAATCAGGGTGGGAATTCCCCATGGAGAATTGAAATTTTTCCCTTTTAGATTCTTTTAAAAAAGAATTAATTAACTTAAATCGCTATTATTATTATTATTTACTTAAATAGTTAAGTATCTCACATATATGTGACAAAGATAAGATTAAAATATTTAACTTTCATCATTTATGAAACATAAAATTTAAACAATAACATATCCTAATCTTAACTCAATAAAAAGTATTTAAAAATTATATATATAAAAATTGAAATTAAATACACAAGGGGTGAGGCGGGGAAACGGGACGGGGGCGGGGAATACAATTCCCATCCTTATTTAGCCAACAAGGAAAATTTTCTTCCCACCCTCTACCCCATTCTCCCATCTAGTCGGGGATTTCCCACCCCATTCGGGGCGGAGTTCGCTAGTTACATGGACATCTCTAGTTAAATTACATTTTTTGTTTAAACTTGTAATTTAAAATTATTTAATAGGTCTCTAACGTCCTAATTTACATATTTTTCTAAAAGGAAATTATTTTAAAAGGTAAAACTGCTATAAATATAGCAAAATGTTACCATTGACACTGATAGATGCCGCACCGAACCGATGATAGCAACGACACGCGCGTGTGGTGAAAGGGTTATACTTCCACCACCAACACTCTTTGGGCTTTCACATAGAATGTCTTGGTATTTATATCCTCTAGGAAATACTAAATTCTTCCATGTGGGACAAAGCTCTCTCGTTCCCCTTAACTTTTTCTACGGGCTTAAGCCCAAAAGTCATTTTCAACAATCCCCAACAAATGACTGTTAGAGAAAAGTTAACAAGTAAACAACATAAAAGATTATTTTGAAAAAACTGTTATGAGTAAGTAAAGGAGATCAAACTTAAACATCAATATCTAACGATTTGAATTGATGCATAGTGAAGTAAGGCAACAACCTTGTTAGAGAGAGTAAGTTACCTCTTGAACTTTCAATAACACTGGTTAAGACCCCCATAACACGTTTTATTCTTAGTCATTTTCTCGATTCTACGATATAGAATGTGCTTATTATGGCCATGCATATAAACCTCAAGTCACTGTGAAGGCTCTAGAAAGAGACCTTTAAACTCTTTTATTGAAGGTGACCATACCTTCACTATCACGTTAAATGCTTCATCAAGTTTGTTAGAGACAAACTACTCAAACTGAGCTATCAAGACTTTGTCATCTAATCCGTGTTAGGACTATCTTCATCAAGTTTGTCAAAGACAAACCATTCAAATACTGAGCTATAAATATTTCATCATTATCCATCAAGTCCACATCAGGACCACCCAAAGAAAAGGTTATGGATCATTAAAAGGTTTTAGTATTATCCGTCAAGTCCATCCTAGGACAACCCTACATAACGGACTATAAACCATCAAATCTATCATGACAGACCACCCAAACAAAGAGCTATGGACCATTAAGTTTATCACAATAGGCCACCCAGACTAAAGGCTATGGAACTCTATAAGAGTTTAAGCCCTATGTTTACTGAGGATTTTAAAATTATTTTCCTTGTTAGGCCTTTGGTTAAAGGATCAGTCAAATTTTCGTCAGAACTCACATATTCTAAGGAAATAACTCCTCTCTTTAGCAATTGTTTCACAGCTCCATGTCTAAGATGTATATATCTCCTTTTGCCATTATATACACTATTCTTGGCAACACCTATGACAACCTATGAATCGCAGTGCACAGAGACTAGTATTAATGCCCCCCTATAATGGTACATCCCCTCGCAGGCTTCTAAGTCATTCAACCTCTCGTCCTTCTAGTTCTAGAGTAATAAATTCAGATTCCATGGTGGATCTAGCTATGCAAGTTTGTTTTGTAGACTTCCACGATATTGCTCCTGCTCCAAGTAAGAATACATATCCACTTATAGAAAGAATACATATTCACTTATAGAACTGACCTCGTCATTATCAGATACCCAGTTTGCATCACTTAACCTTATAATACAATAGGAAATTTGTTAAAATGCAAACAGTAGTTTATGGTGCTCTTTATATATCTTAACAAACGCTGAAGAGCACTCCAATGATCATTATCAGGATTATGTGTATGTCTACTCAATCTACTCACAACATATGCAATATCAGGTCTAGTATAGTTCATTAGAAACATAACACTATCTATGATCTTTGCATATTCAGACTGAGATACACTATCTCCTTTATTTTTCTTAATACTTACACTAGCATCATATGAAGTTCTTATAGATGGATCATCAAAATAGTCAAATTTCTTTAGTAATTTTTCAATGTAGTGTGATTGACATAGAGAAAAACCATTTTTAGTTTTTCTTATCTTAACTCCAAATATTACGTCAACTTCCCCTAAATCTTTCATTTTGAAATATGATGATAATAACAAGTTGGTATCACATATCGTCTCTATGTTTGTTCCAAAGATGAGCATAACATCAATATACAAACACACACTCAACTCCAAACAACTTTGAATAAACACACATATCTAAGAAGTTTACCTTAAACCATTGTTTATCAAAGTATCATTGAATTTTTCATACCATTGTTTGGGAGCTTGTTGAAGACCATAAAGAGATTTTTTCAATTTACATACTTTGTTTTCCTGACCGGAAACTGTAAAGCCTTCAGGTTGTACCATATAGATTTCTTCTTCTAGATCACCATTGAGGAATGTTGTTTTTACATCTATTTGGTGAATTAGAAGTCTATGGATAGCAGCTAGTACAATCAACACTCTAATTGTAGCTATTTTTGTTACAAGGGAATACGTGTCAAAGTAGTCAATACCTTATTTTTGTGTATACTCTACTACTACCAATCTAGCCTTGTATCTTTCAATTGAACCATTTGGCCTCGTTTTCCTTTTGAAAATCCACTTGCACTTAATAGGTTTCTTCTTTTTGGAAGATCTACTAAGTTCCAAGTTTGGTTCATGATTAGAGAATCTAGTTCGCTCTTAATGACTTCCTTCCATAAGCAAAATTCTACAGAACTTAAGGCTTCTTGATAAGATTTAGCATCCTCATCTATTAGAAACATATATGCAAACCGACAATCATTATCATTTGGCCTCTCAACTAAAAAAAAGTATTTAAAAAAATAGGACTAAAATTTTTCTCAGTTTTCTGTCTCTTACTTCTTCTAGGTTCTATATCATGTATTCTATCCCTAGTGCTAACACCTACAGTTTCAGACATACTACCAGAAGCTATATTATTTCTTGTTTCATGCATACTATTAGACGAGGAAGACATGGAAATAGATATATTCTCACAATTAGACATTTTAGTAGATTTAATTTTTCCCTTTTTCAATGGGAAAACATGCTAAAAAAATTATGCATCCCTATATTCACATACAGATCTATCATTTAAGCACATAAATCTGTATGCAATACTATCTTTAGCATAACCAATAAACATACAATCAAAAGTTTTAGATCCTACCGTAGATTTCTTGAATGCAGGATATAGTACCTTACCCAAACATCCCACACCCTCAAATAAGAGAGATTAGGTGCATAGCCTTTCCAGAGTTCGTATGGTATCTTATTCAGTTTCTTGTGAGGTACTCTGTTAAGAATAAAACAGGCAGAAAGCATAGCTTCCCCCCACATGTTATCAGACAATCTATAACTTAACAATATAACATTTATCATCTCCTTATGAGTTCTATTTTTATGTTCCGCTATACCATTTTGTTATGGTGAATAGGTGCAATAAATTCATGAATAATGCCATTTGATTCACAAAATTCTTTAAATGTATTATCACTGAATCAGTTCTAGTAATTCTGTACTTCTAGGACAACCATCAACAAGATATCCCTTACCAACAAACTCTTCATTTTTTGTGAGGACAACCTTGTCAGCTTCTAGGATAACATTAAACTTAGCTCGACTTAATAGACTCCCAGATACCAAGTTCCTATGTAAGGAAGATACATACAATATATTACTTAAGGATAAAGTTTTTCCAGAGGTTAATTTTAAAAGAACCTTCCATTTTCCAAGCACTCCCACTGTGGTTGAGTTACCCATGAACACACACTCTCCGTCAGTAGTGTCCTCATAGCCATGGAAGAGCTCTTAGTTTGAGCAGAGGTGTCTCGAAGCTCCTGTGTCAAGTATCCAGTCAATTTTTTTCCACCAGGTTTGCTTCCACTGTTGGGGTTGATGCCGTAAATCTCGTAGGGTTTTATAGTTTGTAATTGTAATGTACAAACATTTTATTTATGTAATAAAATATGTGATGTTTTATTTCAAAAATAGTTGCATTAACCACAAACCAATAAACTAACATTCAAAGTTATTTTGTAGCTTAAACATGTATGTAGAGACATACGAGTGGATCATGTTTAAGTAATAACCTAAATGGTCTGTAGTAGATGGATAAGGCTAGATACCTTATCCTAGTGACACTACGAGTATGACCCACTTTGTAGATGCTAGAATTATTGTAAAGTGCTACAAATAATCTGATCCTAATCATTCATGTGAAGACATGTGAGCGGGGATATTCTATATAAAGGAGTTTGTATAAGATCGGACCACGAAATGTTTAGTCTCATTATATAACCTCATTCATAATAGAGACTTACATTTCACTAGAATGACCATAGGTAACATGACCTGAATCCTGAGTGAGTTGTAAACTTCTGTCTATAAAGGCAGTCCTTTGATTTGTATGGGTGAGAGTGGCCAGATCGCCGACTCAACAAGCCTACCATTTTAGGGATTCGTCTAATTGGGGAGCTGGGAACACATCT
>NC_052357.1:62450313-62499100 GCF_009727055.1 Benincasa hispida | reverse complement strand
CTACATAAGAAGGAATTCACTTATTCTCTAATGTCGGGGTAAGTAGATAAATTGCTCCTTTAAGGGTTGATTCTGGGGTTTGAACAATGTGGCGCCACACCCTCTCCTAGTTCGAGAGGGGTATGATCATAATTGAACTATGATTTATTGTTCATTAGAGGTATCAGTGGTATTTAAGGAGTTAGATGTAACTATAGGGGCAAAACAGTAATTTTGGCCCAGTTGTACTTACGAGCAATTTGTGAAGGGTCATCGTACTGTTGATTTGTTATATCCAATAAACACATAAATATATTTGTAGTGTGAAGAGTGCAACTGTCGGTCTTTAGTGGAGTTAACGGATGGTGAATAATCTAATTAAAGAGTTTAATTAATTATACATGTACCATTAAAGTTTCAAGCTACAGGTCCATGAGGTCCCATCGGTAGCTCAACAGGAATAAATGAGAATCAGTTTTTGGATTAATTTGAATTGTTCAAATTCATTGAGGGAATTAATTATATATGATATAATTAAATAAATTTTAATTATATGTGATATAATTACTATAATGTATTTGATACATCATTAACTATTTATGTGAGGAAATAAATATTTGAATATGATTCAAATGTTAATTATATGAATTGGATTCATATAGTTGAATTTAATATAAATGTGATTTATATTTAAAGTCATTAGTGACAGAAAAGAAAGTTATGAAGCACAGATATAGATACGGCTACACGATACGGATACGATCGGATACGTCGATTCGTCAATTTCTAAAAAACTAAGATACTGATACGTCTAAGGATACGTCACTTTTTTTATATATTTTTTTAATATATATATTTCTAAAAAACGAGGATACTGATATGTTGAAGATACATTTTTTTCTTTAAAAAAATCTAGGATATAGATAAATTTAGCATACAAGTTAGTAACAATAACACAAAATAGAATACAAACACTGAAATACAATACAAAAAAATCAACATCTAAGATGTGAAGTACAATAGTTAATAAAATACAATAGAAAAATGACTCATATTGCAAAGAAGAAGAAGAAAAGATTAGAAAGAGAAGTATGAAGATAAATGAAGAACTTATTGTTGAAGATATCCAAATGGTTTATATTTTGGTGGACTTTATGGGGATTCAAATGTGAAGATAGAGACTAAATGATTCTAGTCTATGGTTTGGTCCGTTATTTATTTATTTTTCTTTTAGTTTTTGACTCGAGTAGTGAGCTTTTTAAATAGGTTGTTTAATTTTAGATTGAGAAAGATTATATGAGTTACTTGTCTTTTTTCTTAAAAAAAAAAAAAGTACACATAGAAATAGATACGTCAAATCGCTTGTTAGATACGTATCTGAAAAGTATCTAAAAATATAGATACGTCAAATCGCGTGTCAGATACGTATCTGTGAAGTATCTGGAAGTATCGGTATCTGATACTGATTCTTTGCCTCACATGAAGTATCTGTGTTTCATAGAAAGAAACTATAGGTTATATTGTATACGATACAATATTAAATCTATAGGTTATATGTTATATTTGATATAACGTATAGTTTAATATATATGATATGATAAGGTATTATCATATTAATATATATTAAATTATTTAATTATTTTTAAAAATTAAATAATAGGAGGGAATTGTATCCCCCTCCCCTTTTCGCTCCTTTTTACATGAATGGGAATTAATTTCTAAAATAACTTCATCTTCTTCCAAAAAACTGATAATAGAGCTCTTTGTGTTTTCTTAAGAAGAAATTAATCCCCATTATTTCCCCTCTCTTTTCTCAATCAATTCCTCTTTTTCAGTCCAATATCACTAGAGCACCACACTCTTCTGGATTCTCATCCTAGAGAATACCGAGGTCATCCTGTGGTCGTGTCCTTTTCGATTTTGGAATTTCGTTTGTAGAACATCTTCAAAGGTAAGGGTTTCTAAACCCTATTTGTTTATTTTGGTTGTAATTAGCATGTTGTACTTTTATACATAAATGCATAATTCTTTCTTCCTTTGTAAAATTGTAATTCTGTAAAAATTGGCGTTTGGGAAGATTCACTTCCGCTCAAAGATCCCCTCATAAGGGTTCCTTCATCCATAACAGCAGCGATTACGTCATCTTGTCCAGCAAAATTAGCTTGTAGTGTGGGTTACTGATTTGGCTTTCCTTTCCTTTGACTGCATTGGTAGGATTTGTGCCTAGTTTTCTCACAGACATAGCAAATCAATTTCTTCTTTTCAATCTTCCCACCAGCAGTTTTGTGATGTCTAGCCTTTTGAGAGGAATTATTCTTTCCAGACAACTTCTTGTGATTTTTGAACTTGTCTTTGTTAATAGCAGAAGATTCAACCAAGTTAGAATTAATTGAATTCAGATTTCCATAAATTAGATTATCTTTTAGCCTGTTGGCTTCTTTTGTGCGCATGTGACTAATCAACTCTTGAAGTATCATATCATTCTTTTTGTGTTTCAAATAATTTCTGTAGTAGCTCAAGGATGGGGAGAATTTCTCAAGCAATACATTTGCTTGGAGATCCCGACATACTTTTATGCCCTTGGTCAGAACGTTGGTCACCAAGTTTTCATATTCATGAATATGCTCCACTATCGATTGCTCGTTCGTCATCTGAAATTGTAGTCATTTACCGACGACGTACTTCTTGCTGCCAACCTCATCTCCTTCATATCAGGACTCCAACATACTCAAAATCACCTTTGTTGACTTTTGGACCACTAATAGATCGAACATCGAATCTGTCATATGATTGAATAGATGGCCACGGACTGTTTTGTTGTCTTTCTTGTACTTATCAGGATCAATCGCGGAGGACTGCTTTAGTTGATAAAAAATATCAAGGGGTTGTTTGGAGGATTCTGGATAAGAGACAGTGGTCACCTTCTCAGTATCAGCAGGCACTTCTGTGATGAGGATATAATTTGAAGGACTGTGAGGTTCGATGCGGAAGTGGGGATCGGTCCCAATTTTCAAAATCACATAATTAAAATATAGAGAACATAAATTATGCATATCTTAGAGAATATTTTACAGCATGCTTTACAATGAGAAATTAAGGGTTTGGATTAACTTACCCTTGAACCCAAAAGCTTCACAAATTCCCTCCTCGATTTGGTCACGAACTCTTTAAAGAAACTCGAATAAAAACTATAATTAACTTTGGACACCACCAAGAGGTAATTCTCTGTATTCTTCGTAGGGGTTGAGAATTAACAAGAGGTGGGAGCTTTGCAAAGTTTTGGGAGAGGGAGAGGATTTTAGAGAGGGAAAGAGTTTTTGCTTGGGAGAGTGCTTATGGGAAAATCTCACAGACGTCCTGTGTTCTTTTCTATGAAGTAGATGAAGAAGATACGTTATCAACCAAAAACTCCCCACGCTACACGTTCATCACGAGAGAAAATAGAGGGAGGGGGTTATAATTCCCTCCTTAATAAAATTCAAAAATAATTTAATATATGAGAACTACCTTATCATATAGTATATATTAAATTATATGTTATATAAAAAATAATACATAACCTATAGTTTTTATATTGTATCAAATATAATATAACCTATAGTTTGAATTCTCTCAATTATTTGTGATATTTACTATAAATCACATTTATACTAAATTTAATTATATGAATCCAATCCATATAATTAGTATTTGAATCATATTCAAATATTTAATTCCTCTTAAAATAAACTTTACATTATAATGTAACAAATACATTATATTAATTATATCACATATAATTCTTCAATTAATTTAAAAAATTCAAATTAATCCAAAATTAATTCTCAATAATCCTTATTGAACTACAGAGAAGACCTTATGGACCTGTAGATTAAAGCTCCAATGGTACTTGAATAATTAATTAAACTTCTTTAATTAAAATATCCAACATTCATTAACTATCGACCACTCCACTAAAGACCGGCAACTGCACTATTCGCACTACAAATATATTTCTGTGTTCATTGGATATAATCAGTCAATAGTGCGGTGATCCTTCACAAAAAACTTATAAGTACAGTCGGACCAAAATTATTGTTTTGCTCTTGTAGTTACATCTAACTCCTTAAGTACCACCAATCCCTCTAATGAATAATAAGTCATAGTCTAACTATGACCAAACTCTTTTTGGGCCAAGGGAGGGTGTGGCACCACATTGTTCAAGCCCCAAAATCAACCCTTAAAGGAGTAATCTATCTACTTACCTCAACTTTAGGGAATGAGTGAATGTGTAGCTGTGTTCCCAACTCCCCAATCAGACGAATCCCAAAATGGTATGTTTATTGAATTGGTGATTTGGCCACTCTCACCCATACAAATCAAAGGGCTATCTTCATAGGCAGAGGAGTTCACAACTCACTCAGGATTCAAGTCATGTTACTTATGGTCATCCTAGTGAAATGTAAGTCTACTATTAATGGCGTTATATAATGAGACTAATCATTTTTGGCTTGGTCTTATACAAATCTCTTTGTATAGAACACCCCTGCTCACATGTCTCTACATGAATGATTAGGATCAAATCATTTATAGCACTTTACAATAATTGTAACATCTACAAAGCGGGTCGTATTCGTAATATCACAAGGATAAGGTACCCAACCTTATCCATCTACTATAGACCATTCAGGTTATCACTTAAACATGATCCACTTGTATGTCTCTATATACATGTTTAAGCTACAAAAGATAACCTCAGATGTTGTTTATTAGTTTTGTGGATTAATACTACTAAATGTCAAATAAAATACCTCAAATTTTATTAAATAAATAAATCGTTTGTACATTACAATTACAAACTGCATAACCCACAAGATTTAGGGCATCGATCCCAATATAATCAACCTTTAATTGCTCGAAGAAGATCAATAATTTCTGAGACCAGCGGCAATAGTTCGCTCCGTCTAATGGTTCGAGCTTGGAAAAATTTGGGAGAACCTTACCATTCATGATCGACATCTGGTTAACTGGTTTCAGATTGTTAGAACAGATGTCACGAATGGTTGCCGCACGGTAGAGAAACCACTATTCTAAAAGCAATTACGATGCGACCTCGGTGCTAAACGTTATGTCAGTTGCTCCCTAAGATTAACAAAAGAGAAGGTTGCTTAGAAGAGAAGAAAAATTAGAGGAAAACAGAAGAGAAAGTAAGAGACTTTCAGTTGTGTGTCTCCTCTCTCAGGTCTGGTCTCTGTTAAACAGCAGAGTGGAAGAGGAATCAACAAGGCGAAAGAGAAGGTTGCTCAAAACAAAAGAACAATTAGAGGAAAACATAAGAGGAAGTAAGAAACTTTCAGTTGTGTGTCTCTTTTGTCAAGTCTGGTCTCTATTAAATAGCAAAGGGGAAGAGGACCAACAGGACAAATGAACGGCCAGATGAATGTTGTATAACAGTCAAACAAAACATTCATAAATGGGCAAATAAACGATCAACAAAATATTAATAAAATGATTTATTTTTTAAAAAATAATTAAATAAATATAATAAAAACTTAGAATGCCTTAGTATTTATGCCTTCTAGGCAATGCTAAACTTTTCCATGTGGGACAAAGCTTTCCCATTTCCCTTAACTCTTTCTATGGGCCTAAGCCCATAAGTCATTTCTAACAATAAACACCAAACATAATTAAAGACAAATGTACTCCTCATTAAAAATAGAGAAGAGCCAAAACAAAAAAAATTGTCCTTCCAAAATATATAACCCTCCTCAAGATATAAGTTAAACGACCGATCAAAAGGAATCTCAACAGCTGCTTTGGCCCTACCAAGAAGATGAGCCATTTTGTTTCTATCTATGTGGCATTTCAAAAACCCTTGAACATTCACCTACACAACAATTTCTTCTTTTCTTCTATGTTTTTTTTGGTTTTAAAGAGATCTAAACTCATCATTGATGACGTTAATAATATTAAAAGAATCTAACTTAGGCCACGTTTACTAAAGCATAATAAAATTGGTGTAATTATAATGAAATTTCATTGATGGATCAATTGTAATGAGCTTTAATCATAAACGTAGGATTGATTTTGATCGCATTTACTTAACATTGCAAATTTTGTCGAATTTACTATTACCATTTATTGGGGTTAATGCCCTAAATCTCGTGGGTCCTGTAGCTCGTAATTGTAATGTATAAACGATTGATTTATTTGATAAAATTTGAGATATTTTATTTGACATTTAGTAGCATTAATCCACAAAACCAATAAACTAACATCCAAAGTTATCTTCCGTTGCTTAAACATGTATGTAGTGACATATAGGTGGATCGTGTTTAAGTGATAACTTAAATGGTCTGTAGTAGATGGATACTAGATACCTTATCCTGGTGACACTACGAATACAGTTTGCTTTGTAGATGTGACAATTGTTGTAAAGTGCTACAAATGATCTGATCCTAATCTTCATATGGAGACATGTGAACGGGGTGTTCTATACAAAAAGGTTTGTATAAGAACGGACCACGAAATGAATAGTCTTATTATATAACGCTGTTAATAGTAGAGACTTATATTTCACCAGGATGAACATATATGATGCGACCTGAATCTTGAGTGAGTTGTGAACCCTACCTATGAAGGTGGTCCTTTGATTTGTGTGAGTGAGAATGGCCAAATCACTGACTTAATAAGCCTACCATTTTGAGGATTCGTTTGATTGGGGAGCTAGGAACATAGCTACACAAGAAAAAATTCACTCATTCCCTAATGTCGGTGTAAATAGATAAATTGCTCCCATAAGGGTTGATTCTGAGGATTGAACAATGTGGCGCCACACCCTCTGTTGGCTCGAGAGGAGTTTGGTCATAGTTGGACTATGACTTATTGTTCATTAGAGGGATCGGTGGTACTTAAGGAGTTAAATGTAACTATAGGGGCAAAACAGTAATTTTGACCTAGCTGTACTTACGAGCAATTTGTGGAAGGTCATCGCGCTGTTGACTGGTTATATCCAAATGAACACATAAATATATTTGTAGTGCGAAGAGTGTAGCTATCGGGCTGTAGTGGAGTGACCGACAGTTAATGAAGATTGGACAATTTAATTAAAGGAGTTTAATTAATTATTCGAATACCATTAGAGCTTCAATTTACAGGTCCATGAGATCCCCTCTGTAACTCAACAGAGATTATTGAGAATTAATTTTGGATTAATTTGAATTGTTCAAATTAATTGAGGAAATTAATTATATGAATTATTCAAAGTAATCAAATGGGACCTACTTTTTTTTTAATTCCCATTGATCTATTATGTTTTCGGCAGGGTACACATGACCTTAACAAACAAAAAAAGAAGGATGGGCTTCCAAAGCCATTGGTTATTTTCTTATAATTGCTTGACAACTAGCGCAAATGAGAGATACGGGAGAGTCATGAACCATTTACTTTGGAGTGAAGAATTCAAATATCTAACTAGTTGATGTTAAAATATTTTAATAAGTTGGATTATCTTTGGAATGGTAGGTCAATAGTTATAATGAACTAAAGTTTGAAATAAAATTGTATACAAAAAAATATTGGGTGCACGTGATGCCACACCTCTTGCATCCAATTAAAAGTAATTACTATTTTTGTACGTCGAGAAAAGAGGTATGAGAATTTTTTTTTAATTACTTTATCTCAAAAAAGAAAAAAAAGAAACATATGGGTTCGATTGAAAGAGGGAGTAAAATTATTTATCCATGCCAAAATGAACTTAGCTCAATTAGGATAGTGTTTTATATCATAAACTTAGATTTTCCAATTCCACGTATTTAATTCAATATCTTTGAAAAAAAAAATTTATTTCTCCGTCCATCGTCCGTCCATTGATTTCTTTCTAATACACTCGGCAACGAGCTAGAAGAACCGCCAGATCTTCCCTGTTCCGAAGCGTCCGCCGTTGCAGAATCTTCGAAAATGCGATCTCAAGTTTTCATTCTCTTGCTTTCTCTTCAATTATTCTTCACTCTGTTATCTCCGTCGCATGCGATTTCCTCTGGGTAGGTCTCAGTGCTTTGTCTTTAATTCATTGTGACTTTGTTTGTGCTCGACTCATTAGGAATATGAATTGATGAAGATCGAAAGTAATGATCGATGATTCTGTCGGATTAGTATACGTTGTTATCTCTTTCAATTCTCTTTTAATCTCGTTGTCGCTTTTGGCAGGTCCGGCGATGGATACACCATCTATGGTCGGGTGAAGATTCCAAGTACGTTTTTTCCTTTTCTTATTATCCATGTTGCGAGTGTTTTTTTGATATTGAGCTTTGAGATAAATGCTGAATTGTTACTTAAAGAAAGTTATTCGTTAGAAAACGAGAATTACAGAAGATGAAGTGAAGAGAAGTTATCTTAACCTAATCTAAGGGGATCATAAAAACTCTTCAATTGACATTGATAAATAAGGGAGAAAAATTATCAGAAGCAGTTCTTGGTGTGGCAATTGAAGAAATACTATCTTACGATTGACCAAGAAGTTAGCTAAATTACTCCGAATAATTAACTGATTCTCCTCCCTTTGAAGTTAGTTAAATTGCAGTGAATCTTTTCTGCCATGGAAGTACAAAAGTCCTTACTTTTGGGGTCTTCTAGAAGGTTAAGGTCTAAGTTATGGGCCAAAAGAACTGCAGCATGACCATAGGACTAAGCAAGATTATCCACTTCATCCTTAATACTATTGTTTCCCTCCAACACGGACTTGAGGTATCCACATGAAAATAGCGATGCTGCTTTGTTAATGGTGGAATATTTTATCTGTTTCTAGGTAGTTGGATTAGCATGGATTTGAAATGGGGAAAAAGGATTTGCAGACCCCCACATTACTATTGTAGGTCCTCATAAAGCTCTCCTTTGGGAGGAGAGGCATCACAGATGTGTTTTATGTTATGAGAAGTGGTGAACTCTGTATGCAGATGTCATTTGTGTTCTTCACCCCTAAGGGTGACTAATATGTTAGAAAAATCTGCCCTCCTTAATACAGTTCAGCGTTACGAAGATTATAACTATAAGTTGATGATATTCAAAATCTATGTTATGTTTGGTTGTGATTCTATGATGAGATGATTGTGGTTATATTCTCAGCTAATGCATCCTGTTGAGCTTTTGGCAGGCAACGCACTTAAAGGATTTGGACTTCCTGGAAAAACATCAAACATTAAAGTCATACTTAATGGTGGCCAAAGAGTAACCTTCTTGAGGGCCGATGGATATTTTTCATTGTATCCTCCATATGTTTTAGTTAATTGAAAATTCTTCAAGTGAAGGAGTTTTATTATTTTTAGGCTTTTTTGCATACATGATCTAATTTTTTGCTTTACTCTTTTTAGGACTCAAATGATCTGCTCTGGTCATTTATATAATCCTCAACTGGATGTAGCATTTGATTTTATTTTGTTCTTTGCTACCCTGTGGTTGGTGTAATTATTTTGGAGAGTTAAGCTAAAAAATTTGGCCTTTACAATTTACTCACAAACAGGTCTCGAGTAAATTTTCTAAGGTTCCTGTACTTCCTTTAACTTAAGTTCTTAAAGCTATAATGTGCCAGCAGGAACCCATCTGATTGAAGTGGCTGCATTGGGTTATTTCTTTTCTCCTGTGGGTTTTCTTTTTCTTCCATCAGCCATTTGTTTTTCTACAAATCTGGTTTCATTCAACTCATTTTTCTTTTCCATTTTCTATTAATTCCTTAGGTTCGAGTTGATGTGAGTGCCAGAAACCCAGGTAAGGTTCAGGCAGCCCTAACAGAGAACAGGCGGGCATTGAGTGAGCTTGTTTTAGAGCCTTTAAGGGATGAAGAGTATTATGAGGTTGGTCACCCCCCCTCCTCCTCTTGTTTTTTTAGTTTTTGAATTTGATCTTCCATCTCACATGATTACTCAATCTTGTATTACAGATTCGAGAACCTTTCTCCATAATGTCTGTGGTGAAAAGTCCTATGGGTCTGATGGTGGGATTCATGCTAATTGTTGTATTCCTGATGCCCAAGCTAATGGAGAACATAGGTACCTACTCATTTTCTCATTAGACAGTAGTCACTGTCTTCATTCTATTTATGGCTACTGGCTGATGAATGGCAAATTCCCGTGCTGCTATTCTTTATATTATTACAAACTTTGAGGTTTGTATTCATTTGGTCCTAGAACTTTAAAAAATGTCTAATAGGTACAAGTCCAAACTTTCAATTTTGTATCTAATAGGTCTTTCAACTTTAAAAGTGTGTAAAAGGTTCCTCGACTTTCAATTTTGTGTCTCATATTCAAAATTTTTAAAAATTAATCGATTTATTTGTCTTATTAGATATAAATTTGAATTTTAATCAAATGAGTATAGACTCTAAATTTTTAATTTTGTGTTATATCCATGAATTTTAAAAAAGATTGAATAGGTCGAGGACTTATTAACAAAAATTTCAAATTTAGGGATATTTTAGACACAAAATTAAAAGTTTAAGGACTTATAAGACTTTTTCAAAGTTTAGAGACTTTTTGGACGCAAATTGAAAGTTGGACCAATGGCCCCAAACCTTATTATACCCTGAAAGTTCAAGGAAAGCTGTATTATTTCTAAATACAAAGTGCTCTATCACAATTCTCTCTTTGAAATTTCTTTGGCAATATGTTGATGAAAAATTCTTCCAACTTTTCCACTTAGCGTAGGCCCTTGGTTACTGCGACATCCATTTTTATTACTTCAATATATGAGATTCGCTCATGCCAAATCTCTTGGTGAAAGTTATGTTGCTAATTGCTTGCCCTCTCGGTTCATTGTAAAAAATCAAATGGGGAAGTTCATATTGTTGGTTCTGCTCACAATTAATTAATGACCGATGAACAATGTCTCGGCTGCCTTGAGCCAGCAAACTGGACCTAATTCAATTCTTTCTTATAAATGAATGATTGTGTTTCTTCCCCCAATCCTACCCCCAAAAAATGAAGAATGATTCTTTCTCTGACTGTATGATTTTGCAATATCGTGATGATCAGATCCTGAAGAAATGAGGAGAGCACAAGAAGAAATGAGGAACCAAGGTGTCCCAACTTTATCGAGCTTGCTACCTGGGGCTGGCCGGAGCAGTTAAAAGGATCTATTTCGATATCGACTACATCCCCGGCTCAAATGCATTTAACTCCTGCAGAAAGCACTCGGGATTTCCAACAGTTGAAGCAAATGAGACTAATCTGGTTGTTCTGATGATGCCATTCTGGCTAAAGCAGTCTGGAAGAAGCTAAACTTATTTGTGTGCTTCGTTTTGATTTTGATAGCCATATCTATTAGACATTGTTTTGGTATGCATTTCATTATTATTCTTAACGAGTCCCTCAGCTATGTAAACGACCATCATCTATGTTACCCAATTGGGACTAAACATCATTTTGATAGTTCAGTTTTAAATATTTCTTCACATTTCACTCTTTCTTTTTCCATTATTTGCATCCGCTTGATATATATATGTATATATAACTGGACAGCTGGACTTCCTCCCTTTAGTTTGCCTAACATGTGCATGTGTTATTTTTTTAAAAAATTCTTATTTTAAGAAAAAATTAGATTTTTCAAGAAAGATAAACTAACATGTTAACTTTTAAAACTATGTTATTATTATGTTAAGTGAAGGAGACTGAAAATGCCATAGTGGATTTCAGTGAAGGAGGCTAACTATGTTATTCAACTTTCTCGTCCTCCTTTGATCCCCGAGAATGCTAGCCGTTGGGCTGCCCCTCCCACGGTTCTTTCAAGGTAAATTTTGATGTAGCATTCCTTAATAGTGAGTTGGGAATCAAAGCAATTGTTTGCGACTCAAAGGGAAGGTTATTCTAACCATGGAGAGATATTTTACTCGATAGTTTCTGTTGAGCTTTTGAGGCCATTGCCATGTTTGTAGGTCTTTTCAAAGTTTTGGAAGCTAGCATCTCCCTCTTTAGGTTGAAACTGATTTACATATCGTTTGAAACCTTTTGATCGGAAGATACAAGAATGAGGTTCAGATGTTTGTTGACTCTATTCGTGACATCACTATGGTTAAGTTCTTAGATAATCGCAAGAACAACTCTATTGCGCATGACTTAACTGTTCATGCTAGAAGGTTTTCCATAACATTCCTTCTTGAGAGAATTTTGTTATTTGTTTTGATTTTAATTTTGTATTGGTTTGTTTTGTTTTCTTTGATTGTATTAAAAAAATGATTTAATGTGTGAACAATAAAAAGCATAGATTTCAGTTTAGATAAAATGAAAATGGATTTTAGCAGAGGAGGCTATAAACGACATTTGGATAACAATTCTAGGAACAATTTCAAACGATTTTGCAATGTTTTCTTCTTTGAAACTCGAATCGATAAATCATAGTTTCTTCAAGTAAATATAATTTGAAACTTTCAAACCGATTAAAAATGTTAAACTTCAGCCACTTATATGTCAATGGTTTTTTCAAATCCACAAAAAAATCAATGGCCATCAACGTATACAAAAGGGGTAAATATGGAAATGCAAACTCAGTGTCGGGTTATATTTCAGTAACTTCAAAGAAACGGCCACATTTCAAAACACCTCCCAAAGTTTTAGCCATCTACTACATTTTCTCAGTGAACTCGCGAGTTGAAGTCCGAGTTGAGAATCGCGGATAACGGATTAACCAGCGCCAGAACCAGCAGAAGAAGGGCAAAGGAGGCAGGGACAAATTCCAAGAACAGAGCAACAATGGCTTCCCTCCTTAAGTTTTACAATCCATTAACATTCGCTCGATTCTCCCCAATTTCACTCTCTCAGGCCATTCTCCGCAGAACTCACCGCAATTCCCATTTCTCATTCTTCAAGTCTGCTAGAAGTTTCGCTTGTTTCACTTCTTCTCCGAGCTCATCTCAGCTCCTGGTCAGTGCGCAGATTCCCAAAGAAATAGCCGCTGTTAACCACGAGAATACATCGTTGGAACTGTGGCTGCACAACACGATGAGTAGGAAGAAGGAGGTGTTCAAGCCCAAGGTAGAAGGCAAAGTGGGGATGTACGTGTGCGGTGTCACTGCCTATGATCTCAGCCATATCGGCCATGCGCGTGTTTATGTAACATTCGATGTTCTCTACAGGTATCTGCTCTTTCTAAGTTTTGCCTTACCAATTAGACATTCGTGACTGATCGGAGAACAGACTGGTAAAGCTAACTTCCGCTATTTTTTTCCCGTTCGTGTAGTGATTTGCTAGTTTGTGTTGTTATGTAACCAGATATTTGAGGCATTTGGGACACGAAGTTCTTTATGTTCGCAATTTCACCGATGTGGATGACAAAGTGAGTGAATTTGCTAAAATGGTGCCATTTGTTTAACTAACTGCATTTTCCTTGCTTAAATTGTTGCCTCCCTTGCATATACATCGACTCTTCCTTTAAAGGGGGTGAGATTAATAATAACAAGATGATCGAGAACGAAAATGAATTGAACTTCTTTTTCCCCTTTCAGTTACTTTTTGCTTGATTCTATGATTTGTAACGTACGTCAGCTTTAGTGAATGATTTTCCTTTTCTTTGCTCACAAGAGATACAGGGAGCATCACTCTGGATAGAGTGATTGAATACTGCCATTGGTTGCTAAATTTGAGTGCCTAATGAAGTTCAATTTTTAGGAAGAACATATATGTAAATAATGATCAAGGTAAAAATTTATGGGATTAAGTTTCAACTTTGTGCTAGTGAATGAAAAAGCATTAAGAGATTGGGTTACTTTTTTTTTGGTTTACTTCATTGTTGCTATGACATGGCTCCTAGTTTCATAAGAAATTAGTCGTTACAGAATTCCGCCATCCTTTAGTAAAGAAGGCTAAAATTCATTGCTTAGAGTATATCAGAGCCACCACTTTCCCACAACAGTGGAGCATAATATTATTTAACAAGGTGCACCCCAATCCAAAGCAACTTCTTCCTAAAGAATATACTGAGAAAGCTTATCCAACATATCGACGATCTTGGAATGAGTTTTAAAACACCAAGAGATAATAAGATGGTGGATTAATCAAGACTGCTTTTATGAGTGTGATTTTACATATGGAGATCCAACTCTGAACCCCTTTCCATTTTTCCAACTTAAAGAAATGTCGATTTTATTTTTTCCCTATTTCCAACGTCTCCTCTCCACTGGTTAAGTGTTTCCTCGTCAAATATAACTCAAATTTAGTCTATCTTCTTAGTTGCTAAATTCAACATGCTTAGGAGATAGATTCCCATTGTCACTTTTGAACTGGAGTGTTTTATACTTGTTTAATGCTTGATATTATAATGTTTTTTCTATCTTGGTACCAACTTTTTTCATAATGCTATGACAGGATCCTGAGTCTGCACTTTTCAAATTCTGTAGATAATTGCTAGAGCAAATGAGTTGGGGGAAGATCCGCTTAACTTAAGTAGACGTTACTGTGAAGAATTCTGTCAGGATATGGTGTATCTTCACTGTTTGCCTCCTTCAGTTGAACCCCGAGTTTCGGACCACATGCCCCAGATCATTGACATGATAAAGCAGGTAAAATTTTACTTGACTTATGGTCCTCATTTGATAGAAGTTATCGCAATTGTATTATCTTGATCGTTTAACTAGCCTTGAAACCATCTTTTGTTTCAATAAGTATATATTGTTCACTTGTTGAAATCTTTTATGCTCTATGTGTCTGTCTTGTCTTACACTTGATTCTAGTAGGGGAGGGAGGTGTGTGTGACAAGTGTTTCTCTTATGTTTTGACAGATTCTTGATAATGGGTATGCCTATTGTGTTGATGGTGATGTATACTTTAATGTGGACAAATTTCCAGAATATGGACTATTGTCTGGGCGAAAATTAGAGGATAATCGAGCTGGAGAGCGGGTTGCTGTGGACACCAGGAAGAAAAACCCTGCTGATTTTGCTTTGTGGAAGGTCAATTTGATTGCCTTGTATTATTGTTAAGTGTTCCCTGCATAGCATTAAACCATGAGATTCTCTAAATGAAAGGGTTGGGTAAATTTGTTTTTTGAATTGAAGATGAATAGCAAAAAATAAACAACCCTATCAAAAAGTCTAAGCTTCATTTTTAAGTACAGTCCAGCTGCCTTAGCAGTATAAGCAACAAAGATAAATACAGCATTACAGCACTTCAAAACTGTCTGATAGAGCCATTAGTATCTTTCATATATGTCTGTCCTGTTTTTGTATTATTGTTGAAGTTCTGTGGTATCATGCAGTCTGCCAAGGAGGGGGAGCCATTTTGGGAAAGTCCATGGGGTCCTGGAAGGCCTGGTTGGCATATAGAGTGTAGTGCCATGAGTGCAACTTATCTGGGGTATTCTTTTGATATACATGGTGGGGGGATGGATCTTGTCTTTCCCCACCATGAAAATGAAATAGCTCAGAGTTGTGCCGCTTGCAGAAGCAGTAATGTAAGCTACTGGGTACATAATGGTTTTGTGACTATTGACTCGGAGAAAATGTCTAAATCTCTTGGGAATTTTTTCACCATTCGGCAGGTAGAGTTTTAAAAAGATTCATTTAGATTCCCTATTCCTTTTTCATTGCATTTTTCTTCTTTTTGAACATTACAGAAATTCCATGCAGGATTTTATTTTTGTTGTTTCATTTTATTAGAATTGGTTGTCAATATGATAACTATAAATTGCCAGGTGATAGATCTTTACCATCCCCTTGCTCTGAGGCTTTTCTTGTTGGGGACACATTACCGTTCTCCAATCAACTATTCTGATTTACTTCTTGAAAGTGCTTCAGACCGCATTTTTTACATCTATCAGGTACTACCGCCTACCGTATACAATTTTCATAATGAGAAATTATAGTTAGGGAAAAAAGCAATTTTAACCCTAAACTTGGCATGCTGTAATAGTTTGGACCCTAAACTTTCAATTGGATCAAATTGGATCCTACAGTTACATAACTATTGCAATTTTTACTTTCAGGTCAATTTTCAGTAATTCACCCACTCATTCATTTCAATCTTCTCTAATTCGTCCACTAATTTTGGGGTCAATTTTTTTTTTTCTTTCTTATAGTTATACAGCCGTTGCAACGGCTATCATGACTAAATAGACACTTCCAAGAATAGATGTAGACAATACACATGATAACATCATGCTGTTTCAATAAATACAACTGCCACTTGTACAAATTTAATCTCTTCGACCCACCCACCCTATTGTTCCTATATCATAATATGACGTTATTTTAGAGATCGTTATCATTTAATTTCACTGAATTTGAACGGTTGCAGACTCTTGAAGACTGTAGAACTGTTATTAGCCAGCAAGATGAATCAAGTTTTAAGGGTTCCATTGCCCCAAGTTTGGTGGAAGAAATCAACAAATTCTACAATGTTTTCCTGACTTCAATGTCCGATGATATTCACACTCCTGTAGTTTTGGCAGCGTTATCAGATCCTTTGAAAATTATCAATGATTTGTTACATACTCGTAAGGTATTACACATAAGTGTAGCTTGATTTATTCTGATATAGTTAATGGTTAGTTAGCTGTATCACTGAACCTGTGTTTCATTCAATATTTTTTTAGATGTGTTTCATTCAATATTATCTATTGATTATGTTGTGGTAAGATCGTTGTCATCTATTAACGAGATTCATCTATTTATTTGATTCATCTAAAAGATTTTTCGAGCTTGTCTAGTTTAAGACTGAATCTCAGACCAAAACTGAAACACCCCCTTCCCCTGGGCCCGGCCCAGCCCCATTCTTTGACGATGTTAACTTGATGCTGTTTTCACATATGTTTCTATTCTTTGTAACATGTGTAATTCAAATCCATACAGGGAAAGAAGCAGGAATTTCGAATGGAATCTCTTGCAGCATTGGAGAAGATAATTGGAAATGTGCTGTCCATCTTAGGACTGATGCCTGCTAGTTACTCTGAGGTAGAAATGGGCTGATGTCACTATAATAAAACCCTGGAACAATCTTTGGGATTTCTAAATCTATAGGGACTTCAATATATATATATATATAAATAATGTTTTACTGACACTTGGGGTGTCGGGTGAGGATTTGAATCTCCGACCCAACGAGAAACAGTAGATCTCGCTCTTTCATCATGATGAATCAGTTTTTGAATTTGGTTTGGACAAGTCGGCAAAAAACTTAACAGAACCTTCTTATTTTTTTTTTTTCACTCAGTACTCTATCATGCCACTGTAGCTGGCTTTGGTATAATTATTTGGAGACAAGCTGACTGATGATTTTGTTGACACAGGCTCTGCAACAGCTGAAGGAAAAGGCTTTAACGCGTGCAAAGATGACGAACGATCAAGTAGTACAGAAAATAGAAGAAAGGAATGCAGCAAGAAAGAATAAGGAGTATGAAAAATCTGATGCAATCAGGAGAGATCTAGCTGCATTTGGAATTGCTCTAATGGATGGCCCTAATGGGACAACTTGGAGACCAACTGTTCCTCTTGCACTTCAAGAACAGCAGGCTTCTTCAACTTGAATGATTTCTTGTGCAAGAACACCATGTTTGTTTTTGTATGAATAAACGTCCTTCCACATGTTGAACTCTTAATAGGGAAAAAAAATCCGTGTAGGTTTAGTTTTGCTAATTATCTTAATTTAAATTAAATTGAACCGAATCGATATGACTTATTGTTGGTCTAACAAACCTAGAGAACCAACAAATTGAAAATATATATTTAAAATTCATTTTATTGTTGGCAATTCTCAAAATTGTGATCCTAAATAGGTAGAATAATTGATGACGATTTTATTCATAGCAAAGCTCTTACCTTTTAGGTTGTATATTCTAAAAACTCAAGTTGATGGAGAAATTATGTTTTTATTGGAGTAATTGGTACATTCTTTCATCAAGACTGGAGGTTAAAATTCTCATAGCTTCTCTTAATGTACTAAAAAAATTTATAAATGAATTATCATTTTCTTGAAATAAATAAATATGGTAAAGATATGGAAAATCTATTACCAAGATTAATTTTATTTTAGAAAACAAAGTCATCAACCAACTATAAAATTCATGGTAATGAATTAATGGTACATTCATTACCATGAATTTGCTATAAATCTCTTAATGCTATCAACGAAAATATTGGCATGATATAATCATAAATTTGCCATAAGTACCACCATTAATGTCATTAATCCATAACCAAAAATGATCAAACCTTAAAAGTCTCCTTCAATTTCATCTTTGAAAATTGATTTCTTCTTAGATAAAAAAAAAATAATTAAAAAAAAAAATCCAGGAGTGGGGATAAACCAATGAATTTTGAGTTGATAATTGACATTTGATCGGTTAACCTCTCTCTCTATATATGTGGGTGCATGTTTGTTTGAAATCAATTTGAATTTTGCTTTCATTCCATAAATATTATTAACGTTCATTAATGAAAGGGTTTTTTTTTTAAATATAAAAAAATATTTACATATCATAGCAAAAAGTTCCACAAATACAAAGCACGTTTGGAACTTTTTACTATAAAATATAAATATTTTTTTATTTTTTCTATTTATATGAATTTCCCTTAATATGAAATATAGCCATGACAGTATTTAATTAATGATTTTAATTGAAAGAATAATCGAATAGAAGCATACTCAAAAGTTTAATTATATAATTGAAATGGGTTGAAACATTTGGAAGTTATAGAAAAACTCAATAGGAAAATGTTCAAAATTTAGAAACTATATTTATGTAATTTAACCACCATAAAATATAGTTGAGTTTCATTGTATTCAATTATTATTATTTTTTCACTATTTTTTTAAAGAAAAAAAAATCTTATAATGCAATATGTAACGCTTTTTTATTTATTTCTTATTTTTTTAAAAGATAAACGAATTGAATTACTTGACAATTTCGTTTATATGGAAAGACATTAAATAAAAATTAATGTTTTCCTGCATTTATTTTGTGCATCATAAATAGAATTCTTCAAAGGGTCCTTATAAATAAGAATACATTTCCACACTAAATTTCTCATCAAAAAGAATTTTTCCCATATTGAATTGAAAAAGAAAATCACAAAATTAAAAAATGGTTGCTTCCATCAAGTTTCTTTGTGTACTCTTCTTCTTTTGTCTCCTCTCCAAAGGTATATTCATCTCAAAACTTCATAAATATTTTGTTTGAATCTTTTAACTAGTCAAGATCAAGATTTTATTTTTATTTCGATTGAGTATACGATCAAAGTTTCATATTAAGATAATTGAAATAACATGAGTATACAATGAAAAACACTCTCTCTATTGATATGAAATCGTTTGGTTTCATATAAAAGCAAAGTTGTGAGAACTTGTACATTTAGTTAGACAAATATTACCATTTCCTAAACTTTTCTAATAAAAAAATTCTTTTGGTTCTTTCCACTAGTACACTTAACTTTAGGTGATTGTGTCCTCCCTAAGTAGTTAGTCTAGAGATTTCGTTTGAGTTTTTTATTTGTTGTTCTAAGTGGTAGCTCAGAGCTTCTCTTGTGGGAATCCAAGAGAGCTTTTCCCTTAATTAATTGTATGAGTTTTTCTCTTCTTGTGTTTAGATATTGTCTTTGTTCGTTTTCTTATTCTTGTGGTGTTTATTTGTACCTTGACCTCAGACTGTGAAGTCTCTCTCTTTAACAATTCAATACTTTCATAAAACAATTTTTTTTTCTTTTAACTTCGTAAACATGTCTTTCTAAAACTGATATGCATAAACATCGACTATTCAGATAAGTAAACAAGAGACACATTGTCACATGTTAGATTTCTACTAAACGATTTATTAATAAAAGGCCAATAACGATATGACGACGGTACAAAAACTTGAACCATTTTAATATTGTTTGGGATGTTTTGTTTTTCAGGCAAGAGCCAATGCTCCATGAATGACATTACAATCAGTCAAAGTACAACTGGAAAAGAAGTGAATGGGAAACAAGAATGGAGAGCCACAATCACAAACAATTGTGTTTGTTCACAATATAGTGTGAAATTTGATTGCAATGGATTTAACAGTGTTGAGAAAGTTGATGAATCCATCTTGATGGTTGCTGGATCAGAGTGTTTGGTTAACAATGGTCAACCAATGTTTAAATCAAACCCCATCTCCTTCACTTATGCTTGGGACAATGCCTTTTCTTTCAAGCCCCTCTTCTCTCAAGTTGCTTGTTCTTAAACTTCTCCTTTCTCATTTTTCCATCTCAAACAACTCCTCCTTACCTATTTAGCAATAATTAGCAAAGTTTGTATTGGTCTTTGATAATATCAATTTTCATTTATTTCAATTTTCTTTAGTACAACTCTTTTTTTTTTTTTTTTCTAATTCTTTTTTATAATTGTTAGCGAATATTTTAAGTTAAAATATATACTCTCGACCGAAATGTCAGATCTTTGTGTACAATATTTGATATTGGGGTAATTACGGGAAGAGAAGATTTTTTTAAAAATGATAATGTGGTTTTTTTTCAGAATATTTTAGTGTTAAAAAACTTGCAATTTAAATAATCTAAATTTACTAGCAAAATTAGGTATTAGATATTAATATGAAAATAATTAAAACAATAAATCATGTTCATCATTACTAAATCACAAGTTGTCTACCAAGTTAAAAATTTAAAATTTAAAATTATTTGTCTTAATTTAGTAACTTCTTTAAAATCAATTTGTTCAACTTCAAGCAACTTCTTTTCCAGCATGCTTATAGAGAGAGACCTGAGATGCAATCTCTAATAAAATAAAGTTAGACGAGTAATACAAATGCTGTCAATTGAGAGCCCCCCTCCCTTTTGAGTTCGGTTTTGTGGCCTTTGATTTAGGATAAAATTTGCATCGCGGAGATTAGATAATACATCGATCCTAGGATCTACGGCTTGAATGTTCTCCATGACTCGAGAAAGATGGATGAAAGTTGAGATGTGAGATGTGAATGGGGTGACAAGCTAAGACTTTTATAAGGAAGCTTGGCATGAAAAACGAAGAAGTTAGCAAGGTTTAGAAAAATGAGCCCCAAAATAGTTGAGACTCGGAGACTTGGGAAAGTCAGTTTCAATACTACACCTAAATATAAGGACTCCCAAAGTAGGCTAAAGCTGAGAGCTAAACCGAGCCTGTCTCGAGATGTATAGGATAAATTTAGAAGCAATAAAAAGGAGAGTGGCGATGGCTAATGATCATTGAGAGATTAATATAGTCTGGATAAACTCTAAGTTCAATTATACCTGATAAGAATTGACGCCATGAAGCTCAAAAAACGATCACTTCAACTCATTTGAGCCAAGAAAAGTGTATGGCCAGGTCCGTCAAGAAATGTTTAAGCCAAGAGATAAAAGATCAGTAATTACTAACCCAAAGAATTAAAGAATTGAACACAAGAGATTAGCTCAAAGAAAATAGTGCCAACCCCATAGGATAAGCCTGTTAGAGTGAATTGTCAAGTCAACATTCCAGCGTGTCTTTAAAACATGCCATGTCATTCGAAGGGATTGAATCCTAAATGGAAGCGTGTGAATTTTAATTTGGAACAAAACAGAAGAATAAGATAAGAATGTGAAACTAATTTTCACATGATAAATAAACTCAAATCAGCAGGCGAAAGGAAAGGAAAAGAAGAAAATATTGCTTACCTTGTAGACAGTTGTTCTTCACAAGTCCTTTCCCGATCTCATGAATTCTCTCTCGACCTCACGAATGGTCACGTTCCTGGTCTCACCACCATGAATACACAAATTACAGTGTTTCGATTCCAAGGCAATTGGATCTCCTTCGGACACCACAACGAGGGCTTCCTTAATATTTTCTAGGATGAGAATCCAAAGCGGAGTTGTAGGCTCGCTTTTAGATCAATTTTGGGAGAAGGAAAAAGATGGATTTCATGAGAGAAATGATTTTACAAAGAATTTCTTCTTCCCATAGAGCACACCAAAAGTGAGAGGAGATTGGAGGAGCAAGAAGAATGAATTCCCTATTCTCTATAAAAAAAGGTGGAACTACTCCACGTATGAGATAGGTTGAGAGACTAAAGGGGAGGAGTTATCAAAATAACTTCCTCCCTAATTATTTAAAAATAATAATAACAATAATTTGAATTTCAAATTAAATATATAATAACTAACTTTATTATATATTAATAAATGGTATGTTATATCATATATAATACATAAGGTATAGTTTATATTATATCATATATAATATAACCTATACTTTATTAATCTCTCATATATCCTATAGAATTAATATGAATTACATTCATATTAATCTTAACCTATAGGTTTTATATGAATTAGGATTGGCAATGGGGTGGGGTGGGGGCCAGGGATGTACTCCTCGTCCCCGTCCCCATCTCATTCCCCGTTTTGAGGAGTCGGGATTGGGGTCGGGGAATCCCCATTCAGAGACTGAGTCCCCACAGGAAAAAATTTTCCATCATTATTTTTAAATTTTTTTTATTTAAAATCAATAACTTTTTATATTTCTATTGAAATGATATACTTTTTAGGTAACAAGTTAGTATTATTATTGTTTTATTTATTTAATTTAATAATAAAAAAATTACTTTAATATTTATTTATTTTAAAATTTAATAAAAAGTTAAAATTAATTATATTATGAAATAAAATTTTAAAAAATTAAAAAAATAAAAACAGTAGCTTAAAGCTACTGTTATATATATATTTGGGGGTCGGGGTTGGGGATAGGGCGAGGATATGCTCCCCGTCCCCGTTCAAACCGGGGATTCTCTGTCTCGATCAAGGCGGGTACCCACAGGGGCTCGACCCAGCGGGGATTTTTCCAACCCTAATATGGATCATATTCATATAATTAATATATGAATCATATTAAAATATTTATTTCTCCCATCATAACATATCATATACATTATACAATATCTTGTATGAATCATATTCATATAATTGATATTTGAATCATATTCAAATATTCAGTTCTCTCATTAAAACTTTATATGAAAATGTATCATATACATTATATCAATTAGATCTTATATAATTAATTCTCTTTAATTAATTTGAACAATTCAAATTAATCCAAAATTAATTTGATTCTCACTAATCCTAATTGAGCTAATGAAGAGATATTATGGACCGATAGATTGAAACTCCAATTGTACTTGATTAATTAATTAAACTCTTCCATTAACTTTCATTAACTGTCGGTCACTCTACTAAAGACTAACAGCTTCACTCTTCGCACTATAGATATGTTTCTATGTCCATTGGATATAATTAATCAACAGTGCATTGACCTTTCAAAAATTGCTCGTAAGTACAATTGGCCAAAATTACCCTTTTGCCCCTATAGTTACAACTAACTCCTTAAGTATCACTGATCCCTCTAATGAACAATTAGTCACAGTTCAACTATAACCGAACCTCTCTCTGATCAGGAGAGTGTGTGGTGCCACATTGTTCAAGCCTCGGAATCAACTCTTGAAAGAGCAATTTCTCTACATATCCTAACAATAGGAAAGGAGTGAATTTCTTCTTGTGTAGTTGCGTTCCCAGCTTTCCAATCTAATGAATTCTTAAAATGGAAGACATATAGAGTCAACGAAACTGGTCACTCTCACCCATGCAAATCAAAGGACAACCCTCATGGGTAGAAGTTCACAACTGACTCAGGATTCAGATCAATTCATCTATGGTCATCCTGGTGAAATGTAAGTCACCTCTAGCAACGGTGTTATAAAGAGAGACTATTCATTTCGTAAACTTACCCTAGACAATATGCCACATATCTTATAGATCCAAATTTTCTAGATGACCCTTGAATGCTTTAGCCATGAGAGCCTTCGTAAACGGATCAGCAACGTTGTGCTCCGAAGCAATCTTCATGACAATCACGTCACTTCGTTGTACAATCTCCCGAATCAAATGATATTTTCGTTCAATGTGTTTGCCTCTTTTATGACTCCTAGGTTCCTTACAATTTGCCACAACACCACTATTATCACAATAAAGTGTGATGGACAAAAACATATTTGGAACAACTTCCAAATCAGTAAGGAACTTCGTTAACCAAACAACCTCTTTAGCAACTTCACAAGCAGTTACGTATTCAGCTTCCATAATGGAGTCAGTGATGCATCCTTACTTGATGCTTCGCCAGACTATAACTCCTCCATTAAGAGTAAACACTGACTTTGATGTAGATTTTCTAGAATCCCGATCAGTTTGAAAGTCAAAGTTTGTATTGAAGGGATCGAATTCCAAGTGGAAGCGTATGATTGCCTTGCCATTTTGTTTTTCGATTTTACATAAAAGGAATACGATATAAAAATAATAACATAACGGATAAACAATCAAGATTAGCATGCATTTAAAAGAAGAAAAGAGGGAAAAGTTAAAACTTACCTATGTAGATTCCCAAATTCTTCATGATTCTCTCTGCGTCTTCTTTAAAACGTTTCTTCAATGATCAAGGGACACCACTATAAGTGAAACCTTGTTATTCTCTAGGATCTCAAGAATTGGATGTGTGGTCTCAAAGACTTAAAAGAGGAAGAAGAAGTAGTAGATAAAATGAGAGAGATTTTGAGAGAAGTAGTAGAAGATTAGGATTCAGAATTTCCAATTCAACCGTATCACAAATATGAGCCATGAAGACCTATTTATAGAGAGGAGGGGACCCCCTTCTCCTAGTCTATCCTATTCCTACTCTAATTCTAATTTAATTATATAACTTTTATTTAATTAATTAGTCCAATAACCATATATATTAAATCCAATTTATCATATTTAATATAGAATTAATCAACATATAATTATCACATATTTATTGTTGGGGTTGATGCCCAAAATCTCGTAGGTCCTATAGTTTGTAATTGTAGTGTACAAACTGAAGGAACAATGAAGTTCCCTGTAAAAAGTGGTCCTAATCCTTGAGGATATGGTAATACATCTAAGAAATTATTCCATCGAACATTGCAGAAGCATGATCATTCCAATTTTTAATTTTCACATAATACAGAAAATTTACTGCATGCAATTGAAGGAGAAATCTAGGGTTAGAAATTACATTACCTTTGATGAATCAAAATTTTTCACGAAATCCCTTTCTCCGAATTGATCACGATCAAGAAAAAATAGAGTGACCACCACCACAAGATCTTCCTCTATATTCTCTTTTAGGTAGAGAATTCTCAAAAGGTGTGGGCTTTGAGTTTTGGGAGAGAGAGAGTAGAATTAAAAAGGATAAAATCTTTTTGCAGGGAAATTTGTAAAAACCACCATCAACGCAGACCTTCTTTGTAAAGAAGAAGAAGAAGATCAATCGTTGAAAAATTTCCACTCACTACTTACAATACATGCATTATGGAAAAAACATTTTACAGCAGAAGAGGACTTGTACCTTGAAGCTCCAACGGTTCGTGGATAATTAATTAAACTCTTTAATTAAATTATTCACCATCCGTTAACTGTCGGGTACTCCACTAAAGACCGATAGTTACACTCTTCACACTACATATATATTTCTGTGTCCATTGGCTATAACCAATCAACAATACGACGACCCTTCACAAATTGCTCGTAGGTACAACTGGACCAAATTACCGATTTGCCCCAGTAGTTACATCTAATTTCTTAAGTACCACTTATTCCTCTAATGAACTATAAATCATAGTCCCACTATGACTAACCCCTCTCGGGCCAGGAGAGGGTGTGGCGCCATAATGTTCAAGCCCCGGAATCAGCCATTAAGGGAACAATTTACCTACTTTCCCCAACATTGTAGAAGAAGTAAGTTCCGTCTTGTGTAGTTGTGTTCCCAACTCCCCAATCAAACGAATCCTTAAAATGGTAGGTATTTTGAGTTGGCGATTTGGCCACTCTTACCCATACAAATAAAAGGATCGCCTTCATAGGCAGGAGTTCATAACTCACTAAGGATTCAGGTCGTGTTATCTATGGTCATCCTGATGAAATGGAAGTCTCTATTAAGAATGGTGTTATATAATGAGACTACTCATTTTGTGGTCCGGTCTTATACAAACTCCTTTGTATAGAATATCCCCGCTCACATGTATCTACATGAATGATCAGGATCAGATCATTTGTAGCACTTATAACAATTGTAACATCTACAAAGCAGGCCATACTCGTAGTGTCACCAGGATAAGGAATCCAACCCTATCCATCTACTACAGACCATTTAGGTTATCACTTAAAACATGATCCATCCGTATGTCTCTACATACATGTTTAAGTTACGAGATAACCATGGAACTTAGTTTATTGGTTTGTGATTAATGCAACAAAAAATGGAATAAAATATCATATATTTTATTAAATAAATAATGAGTTTGTACATAACATTCACAAAATATAGGACCCTACGAGATTTAGGCATCAAATCCAACGCATCTTCCATTGCTTGCTTGTAAGACAATGGATCCTTAATTCTATCATCAGATATGATGTTTTGAGTTTCTGTTAAACCCATGTAGCGAATAGCTGGGTTCATAACTCTCCCATTACATCGAGGTAATCTCAACTCTTGAGATGGATGTGCTCGACTAGATAAACTGACATTAACAATTCTTGTTGACGTACTAGCCTCTTCAACAACTCTTATTGAAGTTTCAGTAGGATAATTAGAAATCTCACTTAAAACTATTTTGCTTCGTGGTTTTTGGTCCCTCATGTGGTATTCTTCCAAAAAAGTAGCATTTGTCGACACAAAACTTTATTCTCATTTGGATTAAAGAAGTACCCACCCCTAATTTTCTTGGGTAGCCTACAAATAGGCATACTCTCAAACGAGGTTTCAACTTTTTGGGATTTGTCATGAGCACATGAGTTGGACATTCCCAAATCCTGAAGTGGCGTAAACTACCTTTACGACCTCTCCATTACTCAAAATGTGTTTCAGAAACACTCTTTGAGAGAACGTTGTTCAATATATAAATAGTAGTATCCACTACATATCCCCATAACGAGTCAGGAAGTTGAGCATAACTCATCATAGACCGAACCATGTTCAACAGGGTTCTATTTCGCCTTTCTTATACACCATTCTGTTGAGGTATACTAAAGGCTGAGAGTTGGGACGTAATTCTATGTTCTATAAAATAGTTTTGGAATCTTAAGTCTATATACTTTCCACCACGATCAAATCGTAGGGTTTTTGTCATTTACCTAACAAGTTTTCAACCTCAATCTTATTCTCTTTAAACTTTTCAAGTGCTTCAAACTTTTGTTGTATTAGGTAAAGATACCCATAACTTGAATAATCATCTATTAAAAAGATGAAATATAATTGTATTAGGTAAAAATACCCATAACTTGAATAATCATCTATTAAAAAGATGAAATATTCATACTCTTCTCTTAATTTTACATTTATCAGATCACAGAGGTCTGAATATATAAGCTCCAAGGTCTCTTTGGCTTTATAACAGTTTCTTGTAAAAGATCATTTTTTCATTTTATCTTCCAGGCATGACTCACGTACAAGTAAAGAGTTTTCTTCTAAACCATTTAAAAGTCCACTTTTAACCAATCTTTCAATTCTATTGAGATTAATGTGACCTAACCTTAGATGTCAAATGTGGGTATTTTCTTTAGGAGAAACTCTTAATCTCTTAATAGTTGTTGTCGTTCTTAACATTTCAGTATTTAGGACAACATTTGTAACTAATGACCTTAGTACATATAAGTTACTTTCCATTGAAGCAAAGCCTATCTCCAATCTATTCTTAAAAATAAACACTTTATTTTCAAAGAAGAAAAGTGAATACTTTTTTTGAATCAAACAAGAAACAAATATTAAGTTCCTCTTGATATTAGGAACTACATATACGTCATTTAATAATATATATCGTTTCTTGTCCAAAAATAACTTGAGCTTGTCTACGAAAATAGCTAAAATGACCTCACCAGTATTGACTTGAAGAGTCATCTCTCCAGCTTCCAATTGTCTCTAGGAATTAAATCCCTAATAGGAAGAATATAAGTGATTAGTAGCCCTTGAATCAACTATCTAGGCAGAATCATCATTCTCAACTAAGCACGTCTCTAAGACAAATAAATACGATTTACTGTCATCATATTTCTTCCTTTTCTGGAGAGTAGTGGAATCAGCTTGATACCCCTTATTATAAACCCCAAGTTTTTTCTCAAAGGATGAACCTCTTTGATAAACTTCACTAGAGTAGGCAACATTTTCCTGTTCTATTAGGCCCTTGACATTCAATATGGACCGGAGTTCATTTAGAGAGCTGAAACTACTAATTTCGTCAAAATCAACCCTATCCTGCTTGAATTGTGAGAACTCTCGCTTAAAGAATTCTTGCATTGATTGCATGATTTGAAGTGCAGTAACCATACTCTCAAATCTTTTGGCTAAGATATCAGGTATGCTTGCCAAAATGTAAACTCAACTTATCATCGTCCTTCGTCCAGTTTTTGTATGCATCACAAACATTTCGTGTTGCATTAGGGGTTAGTATTGGAGGACATTCCTCAGTCAAGACGAATTTAAGATCATCAACCACGAAAATAGTTTTTAGTGATTTTTTCCAAGTTATATAATTAGTTTCGGTAAAAAAAAAATAGAGGTAAACATTGGAAAAATAGAACTTGACATATTGCTGAAATGAAACAAATTGATCTACATGAGATTTTAGCATAACTCTAATAAATTTAATAAATTTTAGCAAAATTTTAATGAACCCCATTTAACATCTAATCTTGCAATGATGCTTCAATAATTTAGGACAAAAGCCACAGAAGGGTGGTTAGTCACCCCTTCACTGAACTGAGAAACTCTCAACCAATTATTATACTAGAATAACTCTTATTCCTTTAACAATTAGCCACCATCGATTTAGTCAAGAAATCATTAACTTTGCTTAACAATTTCTAGTAACTGTGACCCTTAATTTTAGACCTTAGAGTTTCGCCCCAATGAGTCAATCGAAAAACTGATTGGGACAAAAACTAAAGTGATCTTATTTATTTCTTGAGTTCACCCTGATATTGACCTAATGCACAAACTATCCGAAAGGGGACGCTCCCAGGGCGCCTAGAGGCCGTGCAAGAAGATCTCACGATGTAAACCAATGAAGAAAACTGTAGGACATGTTGACACACATTCCTCTCCCACTTACTATAAATACTTTCTTCATTCACTTTAATATTGACCCATGTAAACACCATTCGAAGGGGGACGCTCCTAGAGCGCCTCAAAGCCAAACATGAGTATCGCAGTGTGAAGATTAAGGGAGAAACGTGAGAAAACAAATTGACGTATCAAATACACCTTTTTCCTCCCACTGAGTATTTTAAAACTTAAGGTTTCTTACTTAGATAATTTCATCTAATTAAATTATCTAAGTGATTGTTAACTTTGCCCAACATAATTCTTACATTGGATAGTTGAACAATAATGATTCTTGTTTATTAAACACTTATAAAAAAATTATTTAATTCACCTTCCAGGTCAGTTCCTAGGTAGGTGTATTCCATTTTCGTGAACTTAAAAACCCCATCCTAGACAGAACCTTCCTTAGACAAAGGTTCTTTATAGATAAATTTGTTATAAATTTAATTTTTTATTTAATATAATTTAATCCTATTAAACAGAATTAAAAGATTAAACATATTTCTAATCGTATTAGAAATTTTATTAAGATAGGTCTAATGTTAAAATCAATTTTAAACCGATTTTAACCTATGTTAGCTTGTAACTCTTTATTATAGATTTTAATTTTAATTTCATTTAACTTATAACAATTATAAAGTTTAATGAAATAACTAAAACCTATAAATGCATCTAATGACATACTTTAGAATTATAACAATTATAATTTTACTAATGTGGTGTCATGCTTTATGCATTCTATTTTCACTACAACATATATAATAATTATATAATATAGTAATGAAAATTAAATAACATCCATCCATTCATCTAAACTATATATTATAATATTTATAATATAAATAATACATGGGCATGTTCTTAATGCATGCTATCATATCATATAACTATTATATAAATGATGCATGAACATGCTTTTCATTAATAATATAACACTTATATTATACTAATGAAACTATATTAAGCACACATTCATAATATAACCCTTATATTAAAAATACATGAGCATGTTGAAAAAAGTCATACAATTCTATAATATAATGCTTATATTAAATATGATGCATGAATAATATTTATTCTAAGATGGAATTTTAAATAAAACTATATGACATACAATATGAAATATTTAATTTAACCATACATCAAATGCAAAAATTAAATTAAATAACAAATTGGACTGAACTTTGGCACCCCTAAAATTAGTTAAATTAATATAACTAATTTATATTAATCTAATTAATTAAAATAAATAAAATTACAAAAGAAAAGAAAAAACTGCCAAAAAATGGTAGAACTACTCGAACCCACGACCTCATGGACGGATCTGCCGCTCGCGCCTTAGCCACGAAGTGTCATGACACTGTACCCTAGCGTCACGACACTATGAAAAAATTTCCGTCCGATTCGCCACAGCATCACGACGCTGCATCAAAGAATGCACAGAATGGCTTCGAACTTACACCGATTTCCTCCGTTCTTCATCCCTATCACCAACAATACTTGCCAAAAAAAATATCTAGACTTTATAGACTCAATAGCAGTAAAATAAACGCCTAAAAAAATTGGCTCTTTGCAAATTTAATCAAAATTAAAGCAATCAAACCTAAAGTGCCAAGATTTGAAAATGCCAAATTGTAAAACCCCACATTCATAATGCAGTAGCAATCAACACATTCATTATGTAAAACATAAATCCCACCTAATCTTTGATATTTGAATCAAATTGGAAAATTAAAATCATACGATTTGGCTCTGATACCAATTGAAGGGATTGAATCCCAAACAAAAGTGTGTGAACGCTGTACGATCCAATTCCAATTTGGAACAAAATAAAAAATTCAGAGAAGAATGTGAAACTAATTTTCACAGGATAAATAAACTCAAATAAAAATGCAAAAGGAAAGGAAAAGAAGAAAAGATTGCTTACCTTTGTAGACAATTGTTGTTCACAAATTCTCTCCCGATCTCACAAATGGTCACCTTCCCGTTCTCACCACCACGATCGCATAAATTACAGTGTTTCGATCCCAAGGTAATTGGATCTCCTTCGAGCACCACCACGAGGACTTCTTCGATATTCTCTAGGATGAGAATCCAAAGTGGAGTTGTGGGCTCACTTTCGGATCAATTTTGGGAGAAGGAAAAAGATGAATTTCCGGAGAGAAATGATCTTACAGAGAATTTCTTCTTCGCAGTGAGCAGACCCAACGTGAAAGGAAATTGGAGGAGCAAGAATAATGAATTCCCTATTCTCTATAGAAAATGTGAAACTACTCCACATATGGGATAGCTTGAGAGATGGGCGAAGGGGGGAGGGGGAGAAAAAATAAATAAATAATAATTTGAATTTTAAATTAAATATATAATAACTAACTTTATTATATATTAATAAAAATATATATTATATTAAGTAACATAACCTATAGTTTATATTATATCACATATAATATANAAATATATATTATATTAAGTAACATAACCTATAGTTTATATTATATCACATATAATATAACTTATAGTATATTATTCTCTCATATATCCTACAAAATTAATGTAAATCACATTCATATTAATTTTAACCTATAGGTTTTATATGAATCATATTCATATAACCAATATTTGAAGCATATTCAAATATTTATTTCTTCCATTATAACATATTATATACATAATATTATATCTTGTTTGAATCATATTCATATAATTAATATTTGAATCATATTCAGATATTCAGTTCTCTCATTAAAACTTTATATGATAATGTATCATATACATTATATTGACTATATTTTAATTAATTCTCTTTAATTTATTTGAACAATTCAAATTAATCCATAATTCAATCAATTCTCATTAATCCTAATTGAGCTAACGAGAGGACCTTATGGACCTATAGATTGAAGCTCCAATGATATTTGATTAATTAATTAAACTCTTCAATTATAATATCAACTTCTATTAATTGTCAGTCACTCCACTAAAGACCGACAACTTCACTCTTCGCACTATAGATATGTTTCTGTGTCCATTGGATATAATCAATCAATAGGCGTTGACCCTTCACCAATTACTCGTAAGTACAACTAGAAAAAAAATACCGTTTTGCCCCTATAGTTAAATCTAAATGAATAATTAGTCATAGTCCAATTATAACCGAACCCCTCTTTAATCAAGAGAGGGTATGACGCCATATTGTTCAAGCCCTGGAATCAGCTCTTAAGGGACCAATTTCCCTACTTACCCTAACAATAGGGAATGAGTGAATTTCTTCGTTCTCAGCTCTCCAATCAGACGAATCCCAAAATGGTAGGCATATTAAGTCAACGAAACTGGCTACTCTCACTCATGCAAATTAAAGGACAACTCTCATAGGCAGAAGTTCACAACTCACTCAAGATTCAAGTCAAGTCACCTATGGTCATCATGGTAAAATGTGTGTCTCTTCTGGCAACGTTGTTATAAAGAGAGACTATCTATTTCGTGGTCCAGTCTTATACGAACTCTTTGTATGGGATACTTCTGCTCACATGTCTCTACATGAATGATCGGGATCATATCAAGCATTTTATAACCCTCATAACAACTACAAAACAGACCGTATCCGTAGTGTCACCAGGATAAGATATCCAACCTCATCCATCCACTACAGACTGTTCAGATTATCATTTAAACATGATTCACCTATATGTCTCTACATATATGTTTAAATTACACATAGGATCTTAGTTTATTCGATTAAGTAAATGCACATAAAATAACAATTATTTTATTGATAACAATTTATTTTCAAATGTTAAAAACTACGAGAATACAAAAAAAAAGAATGAGACAAATCTGAACATCATTTAACAAATCATCAAATAGAAAAACCACATCACCATGTTCGAGAAGCTCCAATCGGTTAGGAGGTTTGTCAAAGGAATATTCCTCTAACCAATGAAAAGGGTCTATTGGTATATCAATGTAATTTCTGTGCATTTATTCTATATTATTTTCACCCTAATAAAAGGGTTTTCCCCTTTATAAACTGTACCAAAAATTGCTTGTTTCATTGATTGAGAAAATTTCTCCCAAATTTCAGAAAATCTCTAAAAATCTATTCTAAGCTGACCCGTCGGTCAGCATAGTTTAAAAGAAGAGGCAAAAAATTGCCGACCCGTTGAGATAAGTGGGCAGCCCATTTGTGGCCTTCACGTAGACGCCCCTTCCCTTTTTATTAACTTGAGCCAAGATAAATTCAAGGTGATTTGAATTTTCTAAGGTAAATACTTGATCTTGAGGGGTCGAATAATTATAAGATGTTGTTTTTGTTATCTTTAGCTAACCTCTTTAATGACATTGATTGTGTTAAAGTCATGAACTTATGTAATAATTTTGGTAAAGGTTACTTAAGAGCCGAGCCCAATATTAAAGATCATGATTGGATAATGGCTCAAATGATAACTTTGGTTACTAATGGTTGACAAGTCTAGGGTCATAAGAGAGTTAAATGATCATCCACATTTCAGTTACGAAATGAGTTATCTATAATCAAATCAGTCATGACTAAAGAAAGTTATGTTAAAAACAAACTCTCATATGTTTGATTAAGTCATTTATATACCTAATTTTAATTTGAGCGTCTGAGTGTATATGATTTAACACCACATTGGTGTTTAGTATTTTTATTTTATTTTTTTTATAGGATATTGATGCAATAACTCTTTCTCAAGAATATAAATCTACTATTGACTTTATTTTCAGTATCAAAATACAAACACTACTACAGAAATTGGATTACTTGACATTTTTTCAATGTCAAGTAAAGGATAACTTGACACTTATAAAAGCGTTGACTATTCGAGTGTCAAGTATAGTGTGATAACTTGACTCTGAAAAAACGTCAAGACAAATGTTTCTTGATACAATTTTCGTATCAACAAAGATAATACACTTGACGTTGGTGGTATATCAAGTTTATTGATTATTGACATTGATTACGTATCATATATGATAACTCTTTGACGTTTTTTATGTGTCAAGTATATGTCTTTTTTTTTTTTTTCAAGTTAAATGCCCCAATCGATATTCTCATTTTCTACCTTGTATTCCAACAATACAATTACATCAACTAAATAAACATTATACATTTAAGATCTATCAGCTCAATATATTCACTAAAAATTCATATGTTCAACTATAACCTTTCATATGAACACTCCTTACAAATTACAACAATATTTCTCTTTCACATGTACATGCACAAAATAAAATCTCAACTATTGCTTTTATATATAAAACTCAACTTTCAACAATTACCCATATGGGAAGAATTACCAAGAGATACCACTGTTATAGTCACAGATTTTAATCATATACATAAGGAAAAATTTTCCAAATCATAAACAATACAATATTATTTACATGTAGCCCTTAGTCTCAGATCAAAATTCAATGGAAAAAACCAACCATACAACTTAAAAAGCTAGGAAACTCCAAACATGAGGCAAACAATTACCCATATGGGAAGAATGACAAAGAGTTTCGAAAAGTAATTCCTCCTCAAAGATTGAAAAACAGTACACATCATATATAACTCAAAATTCATGGAAAAACCAACCAAACACACTTAGAAAGATAGGGAACTCCAAACATGAAACAAACAATTACCCATGTGAGAATAAAGGAAAAGAGTTTCATAAAGTAATTTCTCCTCAAATATTGACAAACAATACACAACATAAATAACTCAAAATACAAATTAAAAGAAACCTCATCAAAGAACTCCAAACTCTAAAGGGGAAAAAATATTTGGGCAAAACTTGCAGATGGTAAGCACAAATTTGAAATAGAACTGGATTCAAGTAAAACCTATTGAAATTACCTAAATTGAGAAGTCTAGTGGTATTAGGGGTATGATTATCAACAGGAGAACCCCAACAAATCCCCATTTATCTTCTCTATCTCTCTCTCTTCCTGTTGGGAGCACAAAAAGGAAGAAGAAGATAGTTAAGGAGACCCCATGTGGTCCCAACGGAGGACTGAGGATGAAAATAGTGGATCTGGTGGAGGACTGACCAAATCTAGAACAGGGGCAGTGCGGTTGTACAGCGAACGACGAGCGAGGCTGGGCGACTCTAAACAGGGGCATCACGATGGCTGGGGCATGAGCGGCGACGTCTGGTCAGCGCGAACGGCAAGCGGTGAACGCTCCTTCCAGCTTGGGCGAAGGAGATGAGCGGTGGCGTCTTGTCGTGCAAAAGGTTGGGCTCGACGACAACGAACAACTTCGGTTGGACACTGGAGGGTGATGGCTGAGGGAGGAGCTGGTCGGCTGAGGGTTTTGGGGGGGGGGGGGGAGGGGTTGTGAGAGAGAAAACGAGGAAGGGGAAGTTTTTTTTTACTAGGGCACATTTAACGTTTAAATAATAAGTTAATTATTTTTTATATTTTATTTGATAATTTTGGTAGGAGGGAAATCAAATTTGAAAGGGGAATGAAAATGGGGGAGGGAGGGAAACAAAAAATAAAGATTAAAAAATATTATGTTTTATATTTTGCTTGATACGAAAAATATGTCAAGGAAGAGCTTCTTATACTTGACACGAAAAACGTGTCAAGCAAGACGTGTCAAGTAATAGTTCGAGTGAAAATATCCGAAATATTCCGTCAATCTCCACTTTTTTAACCCTTTTACTTGACATTTTCTTTTCTAAAAAGTCATTACTTGACTTTTTTTCTAAGAAACGTCAAGTAATTAAAAATTACAAGGGTCAAGTAATGTAGATTTTGTAGTAGGGAAATCTACCGTTGACTTTATTTTAAGTATCAACATATATAGTGTTGTTGCAATGTGTGATATAATATATATTTTAATTCATAAATCATAAACCTTAAAAAACAATATGTATATACCAACCGAGCTAATATCATATTTTATTGTGTGAATAAATAAAGATGATAATAAGATATGAACAAAAAAGAGGTAAATTCAAAGGCAGGGAATTACAGAGAAGAAAGGCTTGAAAGGGTAGAGTTTGTCCCAAGCATAATCGGGACCGGTTCAATGATCGTGATTAAACTCGGTTGCTTCCATTGCAAACAAGAATAATCGAGATCAGAATTATAGAGAAAAAAGACTTGAAAGGGTAAGGTTTTTCCCAACGATAACCAGGATCGTGAAGGAGCATCGAGAGCGAAAATCGGGACAGGTTTTAATGAATTGATGTGGATCGAGATCCGGAAGCGAGAACATGGAATGAGGAATAGGGATCAGGAAGCGTGGAGTTGGACCACTGAATTGGATCGGGGATCGATAAAAGAGAACGTGAAACGAGATGGGGACGCCAGGGGCCACTCAAGCACATTTTCATGGGTAGTTGGGTAATTTCATAGGCTACTAACGTAATCAAAAGGCTAATTTTCATTAAAATTCTCAGCGTAAGCCATTTTTCAGTTGAGTCCAAAAAGGATCATTCATATAAAAATCTCTAATATATTGCATTTGGAGGATGATTGGGAAATAAATGGAATCTAAATAAAATTGTCCAAGTAATTGAATCATTTTTTAATTTGATCTTTTTTTATATTTTAACACGTTTTAATTAGACATGGCATGATACAAAGGGATCGATAAATATACAGAAAATGAATTAGCTAGGCCACTTGATTGAAAAAAAAAATTCTAGTTCCTCTTCCAAATTTTAAGAAAGAAAATTTTGAGTTTTAAAACAGTTAATTCTTCCTAAAAAATTTTGCAATGCACCAAATATCATGTTACTAGGCAAAACATAATATAAACATCGATATTATTTACATCGACAAATATAAAGTGTATGATTAAATTTTTTAAAATAACTACTGAATTGAAAATTTGTAAATAGTGGGACTAATTTATTTATTTTTTTTAAATATCTAATCAGTAAATAATTGAACCAAGGTTTAAAATATCGATGTCGATGGAAATATCGAAATCTTAATTTTATGAAAAAATTGATGGAAATATCGGTAAAATAACGATTTTGATGGATAGTCCTGGAAAAATTATAAAGATTAAAAAATTAAAGAATAAATTTAAATCAGTAAATAAACATTCTATTATTTTTAAATAAGTAAACATATCTATATTAGTGGCATTAGGATACTTATTTTTTGCGTTTCCTAAATTTTTCTACGATATAATACAAGTATCTATTCACCCGTTATGTTGATATAGAATTCATAAAATTGAAAATATCGATGGATGACTAGAACATAATTTAACGAAAAGAAAAAGGTTGAACATAGAGTGAAACCATGACTACACTATTATTGTTCAATTATAAATTTAGTCTCTAACAATTGAACATCATATGTATTTAATTCTTGAACTTTAAAATGTTTTTATTATACCTTTAAATTTTGGACTACGCTTCAGATTAATTTTTCTATTAGCAGAATTAACCAAATTCCATACATGATGTATGTCCATTAAAAAAAATAGTTGAATTTTGTGCTATGAGGTATCGATACACACGACTAGATTAGACAATATTCAAAGTTTATTACATTTGGTATAAAGTATATATTGACAACCAAAAAGTCTATGCTTTGAATTATTCATCCCTATCGTGCTATAAAAATGTAAAATAGAAGAATAATCAAAATAATAAATTAAAGTTCAAAGATATAGTTATATTTTTTTTGCTATCAATATAAATCTAGCTCAAAATTATTAACTTATCTACACCTAATTGCGATCAGATATATTCAAATTCTTCGCTCTTTATTTGTTGAACTTAGAAAATAGTATGTTAGTAACGACAATGTCTATAATTTAAATCTCTCAAACACCCAATTATACTAAAAAAAAAAAATTAACATTATAAAACTAATTAAACACAATATACTCAAAATTTATATTTATGGACTAATAAATTTATATTTTAATCTCATTAATACAATTGTTTCTCTTATATACAAATATATTATTTATTTCTTAAGGCAGGTAATTCACTCCAACAAAATGTTGATTCAATTACTTAACAAATTTGTTTATATTCAAATAATTTCTCCATCCATCCTTCAATAGTAAGATATTAAACATAATTTATTGTTTTACTCATTTTTTGTGCATTCAAAATTTATAGACCTTAGGGTCCTTATAAATAAGACTACAATTCAAACTTCATTTTTCATCAAAAGCATAACTTTTTAATTTTCACATTGAAAAAGAAAAAAAAACACACACAAGAAATATGGTTGCCTCCATCAAGTTTTTTTGTGCACTCTTCTTCTTTTGTCTCCTATCCAAAGGTATATATTTATGCTTAAAATAGTTTTTAAGCACTTATATATAAATTCTCAAATTTTAGTTCTTTAATTTTGATCTCATTACTTTAATATATTTAGTTTCAATCTCTAAATTTTTGAATATATTTTGCTGTTTACTTTAATTTTAGTCTTAGACATTAATTTTTCGTATCAATAATTTAAACGAAATTAATATACTTGTATTATATACGTGGCATTCAAGAAAAGACGAATTACCACATTAGGTTTTTTCTAAATGATTTCTTAAGAAAAGATAACTACAATAAGATGAGAGACGTAAATTTCTAAAGTTGAAATTCTACTAAGACCAAGCATAAAAGCTCAACGAGTAAAATAGGATTTAAAACATATACATTTGAGTGGCAAACCTAACCCGTTTTTGTTTTGTTTTGGATGATTATTTTCAGGAAATTGTGAATGTACATTGAAGGACATTGCAATAAGGCAAACTACAACTGGATCTTTAGTGCAGGGGAAGCAAGAATGGAGAGCCACAATCACAAACAATTGTATTTGTTCACAATCAAGCTTGAAATTGGATTGCAATGGATTTAATACAGTTGAGAAAGTTGATCCATCCATCTTAATTGTTGCTGGTTCAGTGTGTTTGGTTAATGGTGGTCAGCCAATCTTTGAATCAAGACCAATCTCTTTCACTTATGCTTGGGACAATGCCTTTCCTTTCGAGCCTCTCTCCTCTCAAATTTCTTGTTCTTAAATTAACTTCTTACCTTATTTACAAATAAAAGAAGAACTCACAGCTTTGTATTGCTTTCTGAGGTTTATGGATTAAAGTATTTACATCTTAGTTTTGCATGCATAACACCATCCATGCATGCACTATTGGTGTTCTTTTATATATTATCGTTTAATTTTCTTTGTTATGTACTCTTTTTAACTTATTAGGATATATTCTCTTTACGTGTTGAACTCGAGAGAAAAAAAACTCTCTCAGACTAATATGCTTAATTTATATGATAAAATATGTGCATATACTTGATATTGAGGGACAAAGAATTTCGGTTTGATGGCTAAGGTATTCTACTCCCAACTTTGAGGTTGGAGATTCAATTTTTCACTTATATATGTTTTACTAAACAAGCATATGTCCTAGTTAAGAGAGATGTGTGTAATATGAGTGAAATACAATTCGAAATACACCATATTGGAGTTCAATGAAGGGACGATATTGGCATATTGTCCAATATAAGTCTGATCTTGATCTAGTTCAAGGAGTGGCAGATCTAGAATAGCCTAGCCCTAAACTTTATACTATAATCTTATTATTAAAGAAATAATGTATTTTTTAAAAATAATATATCTCTAGCTTTTTTTTTAATTTCCGTTGGTAATAATTTAGTCCCAATTATTTTAAATTTATAATAATTTATTCCATACATTTTAAATTTTTTAGGACTTTAGTTCATATTATTAAAAATATTGTAAAAATTTTAATATGGAATATCTTATCCAAGTATATATATATATATATATATATTTCATTAGTTTGTGTTTTGAAGCTAAATTTTTTTGAAGCAATTTGTAATGGCATTCATAGCAAGAGTTAAATAGGAATCTAATAAAAAACTTTGAGAATTGAGATATCATTTAGAAGGGATGGAAGTGTCATCTCATATAAATTTAACTCAACATATCATGTCTCTTTTTCATTACTTAACTAACGGTCAAATTAAGTCCAAACTATTTAGAAGCATTTTTCAAATCTTAGAAATAAAAGTATTTAAAAAAAAAAAAGACAGAATAAATACTTTTAACTTCAAATCTAATGGATCAAACTAAATGCATCTTATTCTAATTTTTTTCTTTTGAAAAGGAAAACTAAATAAATTGTATTGAGAACTAAATAGGCACAAAATTCAAATTTTAACTAAGTAATGTTCAAATTTTGACTTGACCCCATACTAAGTATTAGAAATATTTTTTTCCTCTCAAAAAAGAAGTATTATTATTGTTATTATTATTGTTGTTATTTTTAGATAGAAAAATTATTACGTTAAGTGATAACGTTTATCTTCTAAATAAGAAGGTGATTCACTTCCCAAAAGTTGATTGTTCAATTAATTAGTTGACAATTTTGTATATTTTGAAATTGTTCTCGAAACTATCCTTCTCAAATTAAATGGAAAACTTCTATTACAATTTATGTTCTTAATTTCAAGTTTTTCCCTTTTACAAAAAAAATTATACTAGTTTTTTTCTACATTAGTACACATTTGGTATTATAGTTTTGCCCTTTTTAATTAACACTTGAATTTTTAGTCAAATTTTACCCAAAAACTATTAAAAAGTAGATAACAAAAACCAAAAATCAAAGTAATGATTTCATTTTTAATTTTCTATCTTTGAAATGTATGTTTGTTTTCTCCAATTTTTCAATAAAGTTTTCCTCTATTTAAAAAAATAATAATAATAAATACTTGAATTTTTAAGTTTTTTTTTTTTTTTTTTAAAAAAACTACATTTTAAAGAGTATTTTTTAGTTTTCAAAATTAAATTTGATTTTTTAAAACATTAGTAGAAAATGAGTAATAAAATATATAAATTTATGAGTGAAGAGCTTTAGCTCCTATTTTGTAATCATTTGGTTTTTTTTTTTTAAATTAAGCCTATAGACACTACTTCTACCTCCAAATTTCTTTGTTATCTATTTTTACCAGTGATTTAAAAATCAAGCCAAATTTTGAAAACTACAAAAAGTAGCTTTTAAAATTTTGTTTTTGTTTTTGGAATTTGGTTAGAATTCGACTATTGTATCTAAGAAAGATGCAAATTATTGTAAGAAATGAAGATGAAATAGGCTTAGTTTTCAAAAACAAAATATAAAAAACAAAATGGTTACTAAACGAGACCCTTAATTTTCAAAAACCAAAAACATAAAATCAAGGCCCCGTTTGGCAACCATTTAGTTTTTTTATTTTTGTTTTTGAAAATTAAGCCTACTTCATCCACATTTTTACAATGGTTTGCATCTTTCTTAAGCACAACGGTTGAATTCTTAACTAAATTTCAAAAACAAAAACAATTTTTTGAAAGCTACTTTTTTTAAGTTCTCAAAATTTAGCTTGATTTTTTAAACCATTGGTAAAAAGTAAATAACAAATAAAGAAATTTGAAGGTGGAAGTAGTGTTCATAGACTTAATTTAAAAAAAAAATAAATAAATAATTATCAAACAAAGCCAAAATAATTAATCAAATGGAACAAAATAATTATCAAATACAACCATCTTGTTTTACACATTTTTGTGCATTCTATTCCCTCAATGGGCCATATAAATATGACTACCACTCTTCCAAACTTTATTTCATAAAATAAAAAACCATAACTTTTTCATACAAGAAAGGAAAAACATAAAAATGGTTGCCTCGTCCATCAAGGTTTTTTGTGTTCTCTTCTTCTTTTGTTTCATTTCCAAAGGTAAATTAATTGTTATATGATGGTGTTTAAATTCTCAACTCTATTGTTTTCTATCTACTTCGTTTCTATTTCCAAAATCTTTAACTGCATTCTTTTTATTTTAATCTCTAAACTTTCAAATATCTTTTTCTAACTTCTAAATTTTAATTTCATCTTGAAGAACTCGATATCTCACTCACTATATATGTGACTTTGATTTGTCACACATGAAGAAAAAAAACTAATAACAAGATTAACGAGAGAGATTTTTTTCCTACACAATACTTTAGATACTAACGATGATTGACTTAAAATCCATACAGACCCTAAATACGTAAATCATTTCGTTTTGTTGTGGATTTTCATTATTATTGTTTTTTTAAGGGAATTGCCAATGCACCTTGGATGAGATTGCAATAAGCCAAACTACAACTGGAAATGAAGTGAATGGGAAGCAAGAATGGAAAGCCACAATCACAAACAAATGTGTTTGTTCTCAATATGATGTGAAATTGGATTGCAATGGATTTAACACAGTTGAGAAGGTTGATGGATCAATCTTAATGGTTGCAGGGTCAGAGTGTTTGGTTAACAATGGTCAACCAATCTTTAATTCAAATCCAATCTCCTTCACTTATGCTTGGGATACCTCTTTTGCTTTCAAGCCCATCTTCTCTCAAGTTGCTTGTTCTTGAACAATTATTTCTCTCTATATCATAATGTATTTTCATTTCAATTTCTTATCTATTCACTAAATTATTAGTTAGATTTACAAGTGCTCTCACAGTTTAGTTTGTATCTTCGGTTGTTTTGAAGGTTTCTAATATCAATTATTGAGTATATGCTTGCTTTTGTAGGCATAATTGTTCGAATTTGTTAGTAGTCACTCTCTCTTTGATAATGACTTGAAAATTATTCAATTAGTTAATGCATGTATTTTAATCGAGAGCATCGATCATCTGACATATACAAGTAGTTCATTTTTTTTTTGGTTATCAACTCCATTTCGATATCAACTTGAAAATTGCTTAACTAGTTATCATATCATATATTGCCCTCAACCGGTAGTATCTAACAATCTTGTTTAATTTTTCTCTATGAAAATCTCAAATTAAAAAAGAAATTCTTGAAGCCCATAATAGAGACAAAATAATAATTCACCTGTCAAGTTATATAAATTACACGTGTATATAAAGGTGTTCAAATGTTTTTTTTCTTGGGAATAAGGAAATTTGAACCATAAACATTATGGTTATTAGCACAATTGAGCTATACTCGTTTTGGCTAGGAGTTGAAATGTCCAACTCTATATGCAAACAGATCATAGTATCCAAATTCATTTAACAAGAAAATCTTGACCTTAAATAATAGACACAATTCAATAATCATAAATATCTCAAACATATAATAATGTCATTGGAAAGGGAGGGATGTTTAAAACTTAAAATGCAAAAATTAAATTGGCACAATGTTCAAGATTTAGAAACTCAATTTATCATTTAACATAGAAAAGATACAGTCTGACTTTCACAGTATTCAAAGATTTAAATTTCTTTTAAAAAATAAATAAACATCTTATGTAACTTAGTGGTATCTCCTAAGATAGAAAGTGATTCACTTGCCAAAGAAAATGAAACATTTAACATAAGTTTTCAAGTTTCTTCATTAAGAAAGAGAATCACAAAAGTGATTTCTTCTTCTTAGGGGTGATTAATAGGATCAAGAAAACAACAAGATTTAGAGTCTCACATATTAGAAATAACACCATAAAATCAAAATAGATCTAAAGGAGACGGTTAGCTTGCCAATGCCCAAATCGATGTGCTCGATTTTGGCTCAGTCTAAAAAGTGTCTAATGGAGAATATTTTTTGTGTGGCCCCAACCTAATGAAATGAAATATTATCATAATGTCGTTTCGAAATTCTACTATAGATATATCATTATAATTGAGAAAGTTATCAGAGTACTTTTAATAAGTTAGAAATATATAACATGGTCTATAAAAGAAATTGGAGGACTGGTACTACCATTAAGATTTTAAAAGGTGTAATTGAGTAAGAATTTTGAGACCAAAATAAAAATGTTTTATTTAAGGGGCCTTTTTAAATTAAAAAAAAAATAAAAATATTTAAACATTATAACACTTTGGAACTTTTTGCTTTTTAGGTTTTTCTATTTATAAGAATTTTCCTTCATTTTTTCCAACCATCCCTAAAATAATACTATATACAGTAATTGAATTTAAACTGTGATTAATTATTATTAAAAAAAAAAAAAAAAATTTATCACGGAAGTTTGCTGTTATACTTATTTGGTTCCTAAATTTTCAAAAAGATTCATTTTAGTTCGTAAATTTTTGTAAAATGTTACTTACTAACAATTTAATCAAATAGAATGTAAATGAAAATTATTACGTATTAATATGAATGAGATGAGATGTGAAACAGTTTGATTAATGTAAATCTTTTGAGTAGATTCAACCCAGTATGTGGGGAGGCGTGGATGTAGAAAATTTTGCATGAAAGTTTTGATGATTGCTTCACCTAATTAAGTTTAGTTAGAGAAGAGCAAGAAATCATAGTTCCTCAATTCAAAGGTAAATGAAGGTTTTTTCTTTTTTCTTTTTTTTTTTTCCTCTTTACTTAAATTTTCAAGAATTGGCTGTTGAAGATTTTTTTTGTTAGAAGGAAAGAATTAAATGTTAATTAAGGCTTTATTTGGTAACCATTTCATTTTTCATTTTTTGGTTTTTTAAAATTAAGCCTATTTTTCGGTCAATTTTTATAATGATTTACAACTTTAAGTTTAACGAGTGAATTCTTAGCCAAATTCTAAAATTAAAAATAAATTTTTGAAAGCTAATTTTTTTAGTTTTCAAATTTTGACTTGTTTTTTTTTAAATTATTGATAGAAAGTATATAATAAAAAATAAATTTAGAGATGAAAGTAATGTCTATAAATTAATTTTCAAAAAATAAAAAATTAAAAAATTAAATAATTATCAAATGAGACCTAAGAAATTAGCATTTTGAAAGAAAGAATTAGATGTACTTTCTGACCCTTAAAATTTAAGGGTGTGTAATTAATGTCAACGACTAGGCTGCAACAAGTCATGAGTTTCGACCCACAGCTAAGTTGCGATGACAACATCAACTAGGTTGCAATGGACAAAAAAAGTATTTAATTTTATTTTAAAGATTTACTTTTTAAATTTATTTGTCAAGTAAAATGGACATGTCATCTCTCTCACATCGACACATAAATAATCGAATCAATATTTCACATGTCTAGTTAGTTATAGACTATTAGAACCATTTTTATAAACTTGGAGAAATGAAACGTATATTTGAAACTTTTAAAAACTAAATATGATAAACATTAAATTTAAGATCGTTTGAATTGATTTAAAAAAAAATGTTTTTTTCAAATTCATTTTTATTTAAACACTTTTGAAAAAATTGATTAAAATAATTTGAAATTCCAATTGCTTTCAAAAGCTTGTTTTTTAATTATATACTTGAAATTATATTTCAAACACATTTTTGAACTTTCATAATTTATTAACTAACCTTAGAAAGGATGGTATAAATAAAACAACACTGCCTCAACCCTCAAGTTATTTGCAAAACACAAACTTTGTTATTTTTTAAAATTTATCATGTATAGAAAGGGAAAGAAAACCACATTTGTGTTGAAAAATGATAGTTGAAACTACCTATATTTTTATAGTATCTATTGGATTAACTTACGAAAAAAATATTTTTTAAAAATTTCATTTTTATTTAAACACTTTTCATTAAAAATGGATTAAAATAACATGAAAAAACTATTTTGAGTGGTTGCCAAATATTCCATTTCTTTCAAAATGACTTATTTTTTAAATTAAACTTTTGAAAAATGTATTCTAAACAACAACCTTAATCTTGAAGTGTGCTTAATTATTTATTGTTTTTAATTCTCTTTTCTTCATAAAAACATTCTCAAATTTGAGTATAAATTTGGAGGAAAAAACTGGTAAAACTATTTTGAGGATATTAATAGAAACCACATTCTATTTTTTAAGGATTATATTAATAGAAACTTTTTTATTTGTGTTTGAAAACTTGTAAAATATTCCATCAATATAAAGAAGAGACGTGATAATGGGGAAAATTAAAAGGATATTGTCTTTTAGAAACTATTTAGGAAATATTTGTTGTTTTCAAAACTATATTATTAAAAGATATTTGTTGTTTTTTTTTAAATAAGTCGAGGGTTCAAAATTCGACCTCGACCTAGATAGGTCGAATTTTGAACCTCCGACCTTCCTTTCATTTGTACGTCGAACTTTGAACCCTCGACCTTGCCCTTTCCTAACATTATTATTGAGTCTGTTTATTATTTCATTCCAGAGACTTCCTCTATCAAAAGATCGTATTTCTAAATTTTCATAAGGTCACCCTGAATTCCTTCCAAAGCTTGTTGAATAATTTTTACGAATTTGTCATCTCAGCAAGTCTGACTAAATAACGACTAATGAATCTCCTTCTTTTTGCCACTGAACTTCCCAATCAAATTCGAGAGCGAGATTATGAGATAGAGCGATATTTGAGAGAGCGAAGAGCGAGAGCGGAGATTTTGATAGAGAGCGAGAATACCGTACAAATTTCCCTTTTTCTCTTTTTAATTATTACACATTTTGCACCTTCTTTCTAATCTTTCTTTTTTTTTAATTTTCCATTTTTATAAAAAAACAATTTCTAAAAATATTTTATTATTTTATTTAAACTCTAAATAATAAATTAAAAAAATAATAACTCATAAAAATAAAAAAAAAATGTAAATTAAATATCTCATTTATATAAATAATTACAAAAATCAATGTGTCCCACAAGGCGGACGTTGTCGATTTCGAGCTGGTTGTGTCTTCGACTTCGAACTTGAGGTTGTCGGGTTCTTCTTGTATTGCTCTGGTTACCTCTTGCAGGCCTTCATAATATAAATATGCATTATGTGCTCTTCACGACCTGACCATGTCCATTGCACGTATAAAGACGAAGGACCAGCCTCTGAGTCATAATGTCCTGAACCAAATGCTGGCATTCATCATCTCGGACTAACATAATAGTTTGACTCTCGTCTGCATCATAGGGGACAAACTCTTCCACATTATGTTGCAACTCATCAAACTCATCTCTTCTCCAACAGGTCCTTTAATCTAGGAGCTGGTGGAGGAACAATAGATATATTCGTACATATAATGAATTTCCTCCATATAACTTTTGGTTTTCACTACATATAGCAAGAAACCTGTTCGGATCATTCGCAACCTCACGGAGTCTACTGTTGTTCGATCTCTGTGAATTATAAAAAAATTAGACATATTTAAAATAAATTAAATTAAAAAAATTAGATAAATATTCATTCATTACCAAATACCAGCTGTCCGAACGAGTGACGTTAGCGCCTTGTATATATATTATACCAATGAATATATTCTGGAGTGACATCTGTGTCAAACTGTTCAAAGAGAAACCCCCAACTGCAATAAACCTTCTGACGATAGTGCCATCGACTACCAAATGTGCAAATTTTTCGGACCAATCTTCCAGTCCTTAGTCAATATCATGCAATAGGGTTCAGTATTACAAGGCGATTGGACATCCCTGCTGAAAACTGAATTGTCTCATCACCTTGTTCAGAAGATTGCCACTCAACCAATGTGAAACATATGAGGACTCATCGTCCGCCATATGGTTTGACCATTCGTACAAAAATTAGGCAAAGTATGCACAATAATTTTGTTACGGCTCCAAATAACTTGAAACACAAAATATTATATTAGAGAATATTAAAGACAAATATAATAAAATGTGAATAAAATAATCAATTAGGTTTTAGTGTAATTGTACCTGTCAGGTTGAAGCAGATCAAACATGTATCTAATACTGGTTGCTAATTGTGTGGCATCCTAGTCACACAAAATTTGTCTCTCTACCTATAAATTTTTAAATTGATAATTTAGAATTTTAAATTAACTAGATCAGTGATATAAAAATTCAATTATAATAACATATACCGAGAACCGTAGACTTTCCAACTAATTGAAGCGCATTAACATGATGTAGTGCTGGAGCTATTGTTGGAATCGTTCCCATGCCCATTAGTTGCAAAAGTATTATGAGAGTTCAACTATTCTCGAACCTCAAGTCTTGTTGCTTTGCATAGTTGTCTATACAACCATGCCAAGCATGCTCCACCACGAATACCGCCCCACATCATGGAGGTTAGCTAACAAGTGGCAGGAACATCAAGTGAAACAAAATGACTTGATTTATCTGGAAAAAGACTTCCACCCATTATTTCGTAGATTATATGCTCGCACATATCTTATGACGGTTCTTGTCTGCATCATCTGTGAGCTCACGAAAATTGTGTTCCTAACCATATTTAAACATTAACCCTCGATCCTTTAATCTTGTCGGCAAGTGGGGTCGCACCGAGGTACAGTTGAAAAACTTCTAACCAGTCATCGTACATCACTCCGGTGACCGACTCACTGTCACAGGTAACCCCAAACAATACTACTATGTCTTGTAAAGTGATAGGTTCTCCCCAACAACATATGGAATGTATGTCTTGGCCTCCATCTCTCAACCAAAGGCTGTGATCAGGTGCCAGTTCAACTGAATAAATTCCTAATCTGGCAACCATAGAATCCAGATGTGCGCAAGCCGATAGTATTCGAGGGTGGAGCGGGATAGTGCACTAGAAAACTGCCTCTCGACATTGCAGATATTTTCCAGTGTTACCCGATCTCACACCATACACATATGATCGATGAATGGAACTGGTCGTACCAAAACATCCGGGATCAACCCAGGTCCTGGGTTTTTAAAAGCATGATCTGAAAAAAAAAAATATATAAAATTGACCTTAATTGAATAGTAAGAAGTGTTGAGGGTTAAAAGAATAAATGTAAAACCTTAATTTGAATTACAAATAAAATTGAATATCATATT
>NC_052357.1:62427218-62450288 GCF_009727055.1 Benincasa hispida | reverse complement strand
TTCGACCTCGACCTAGATAGGTCGAATTTTGAACCTCGACCTTCCTTTCATTTGTACGTCGAACTTTGAACCCTCGACCTTGCCCTTCCTAACATTATTATTGATCTGGTTTTTAATTATCATTCCGAGACTTCCTCATCAAAAGATCGTATTTCTAAATTTTCATAAGGTCACCCTGAATTCCTTCCAAAGCTTGTTGAATAATTTTTACGAATTTGTCATCTCAGCAAGTCTGACTAAATAACGACTAATGAATCTCCTTCTTTTTGCCACTGAACTTCCCAATCAAATTCGAGAGCGAGATTATGATGTAGAGATATTGAGAGCGCAAGAGAGCGGATAGCGATTTTGATAGAGAGCGAGAATACCGTACAAATTTCCCTTTTTCTTTTTAATTATTACACATTGCACCTTCTTTCTAATGCCTTTCTTTTTTTTAATTTTCCATTTTTATAGAAAACTTTCTAAAAATATTTATTATTTTATTTAAACTCTAAAAAATAATAAATTAAAAAAATAATAACTCATAAAAATAAAAAAAAAATGTAAATTAAATATCTCACTTTATATAAAAATAATTACAAAATCAATGTGTCCCACAAGGCGGACGTGTCGATTTCGAGCTGGTTGTCTCTTCGACTTCAGATTGAGGTTGTCGGGTTCTTTCTTGATATTGCTTCTGGTACCTCTGCAGGCCGCTTCATAATATAAATATTCATTATGCTCTCACGCCTGACCATGTCCATTGCACGTATAAAGACGAAGGACCAGCCTCTGAGTCATAATGTCCTGAACCAAATGCTGGCATCATCATATCGGACTAACATAATAGTTTGACTCTCGTCTGCATCATAGGGGACAACTCTTCCATATTATGTGCAACTTCATCAAACTCATCCTCTCCAACAGGTCCTTTCATCTAGGAGCTGGTGGAGGAACAATAGATATATTCGTACATATAATGAATTTCCTCCATATAACTTTTGGTTATCCATACATATAGCAAGAAACCGGGTTCGGATCATTCGCAACCTCACGAGGATCTACTGTTGTTCGATCTCTGTGAATTATAAAAAATTAGACGATATTAAAATAAATTAAATTAAAAAAATTAGATAATATTTCATTCATTTACCAAATACCAAAGTGTCGAACGATGACGTAGCGCCTTGTGATATATATTATACCATGAATATATTCTGGAGTGACATCTGTGTCAAACTGTTCAAAGAGAAACCCCCACTTGCAATAAACCTTTGCACGATAGTGCCATCGACTACCAAATGTGCAAATTTTTCGGACAATCTCCAGTCCTTAGGTCAATATCATGCAATTAGGTTCAGTATTACAAGGCGATGGGACATCCTGCTTAAAACTGAATTGTCTCTCTACCTTGTCAAGGAAGATGCCACTCACCAATGTGAAAATATTGAGAGGATCATCGTCCGCCATATGTTTCCATTCGTCAAACAAATTAGGCAAAGTATGCACAATTAATTTTGTACGGCTCCAAATAACTGAAACACAAAATATTATATTAGAGAATATTAAAGACAAATATTAAAATGTGAATAAAATAATCAATTAGGTTTTAGTGTAATGTACCTGTTCAGGTTGAAGAGAGTCAAAAATGTATCATACTGGTTGACTTATATGTGTGGCTATCCTAGTCACACAAAATTTGTCTCTCTACCTAAATTTTTAAATATTGATAATTTAGAATTTTAAATTAACTAGATCATGGATATAAAAATTCATTAAAACAATATACCGAGAACCGTAGCACTCGTTCCAACTAATTGAAGCGTCATTAACATGATGTAGTTGTGGAGCTATTGTTGGAAATCGTTCCATGCCCATTGAGTTGCAAAAGTATGAGAGGTTCAACTAATCTTCTCGAACCTTCAAGTCTTGTTGCTTTGTCATAGTTGATCTATTACAACCTGCCAAGCATGCTCCACCCACGAATACCGCCCCACATCATTGGAGGTTAGCTAACCAGTGGCCAGGAACTCAAGTGAAACAAAATGACTGATTTATCTGGAAAAGACTTCCACCTCATTATGTAGTATATAGCTCGCACATATCTTATGACGGTTTTCTTGTCTGCATCATCTGTGAGCTCACGAAATTGTGTCCTAACCATATTAAAATTAACCTCGATCCTTTTATCTTGTCGGCAAGTGGGGTCGCACCAGGTACAGTGTGAAAACTTCTAAACCAGTCATCGTACCATCACTCCGGTGACCGGACTCACTGTCAACAGGTAACCCCAACAATACTACTATGTCTTGTAAAGTGATAGGTTCCCCAACAGACATATGGAATGTATGCGTCTGGGCCTCCATCTCTCAACCAAGGCTGTGATCAGGTGCCAGTTCAACTGAATAAATCCTAATCTGGCAACCATAGAATCCAGATGTGCGCAAGCCGATAGTATTCGATGGGTGGAGCGGGATAAGTGCACTAGGAATAACTGCTCTCGACACTGCAGATATTTCTCCAGTAGTTACGATTCTCACACCATACAACATATGATCGATGAATTGGAACTGGTCGTACCAAAACATCCGGGCATCAACAGGTCCTGGGTTTAAAAGCATGATCTGAAAAAAAAAATATATAAAATTGGACCATAATTGAATAGTAGAGAAAGCTGTGAGGAGTTAAAGAATAAATGTAAAACTTATTTGATTACATAATAAAATTGAATCATATTACAATAAATTATAATAAAAAAAATTGAATATACACTAAAATGAATATATAATAACAAAATTATTTATTTTTCAATCCCTAACTATCTGGAGCCCGTCTTAGTAACGAAGGACACTTTCTTTGATTATGTCCTAACTAGTTACAAAATCCACATCGTTGTCGAGTGGCTAGTTCTGTCCAATCCATCTCGTTGTGATAACGTGAACTTTTCAGTCTACCAGGTTTTCTCAATAATGATGGATCAGGATGTAAAACGAGCATATTAGGGTGCGTGATCCAGTAATCTTCATGCGGTATAGGTTGAAATTAGGAGAGTAACATTCAGCATACGTTGACAATTTGTAGTAGTCCTCAATAAAATTTTCGTAGTTCATGTTAAAATGTAAGCAAACGGCCATAAAATGCAAGCATGGAATGTCGAATTCTTGTCACTTGTTACATGAACAGTACCGCTCGAACCTATTTAGCCTCAATATTTGAACTTTTTCTCCTTTGGCATTGAGACTATGACGTCCGGTCTTCACATGAAACACATCTTCATACCAATCGTATGATTGAACTTCATGTTTACTAGATCGTGCAACCCATTTATTTATTTTGTCGCGTGCATACCTGTATTTTTACTCCACCAAGTATTATAAAATATGTTTGAAATAAATTATTAATAAAATATATATAAAAAAAATAATATTACCGGGTGTATTTATCTTGACGCTCCAATGCATCCCTTATTTCTTCTCTTCTTTTCTCGGAATAGTTCATGTATTTGAAGAATGTTATCTAAGCAAGAGAATTTATAGGCAACATTCGAGCTCCTTTGAGGACTCCATTTATGCACTCTGATAAATTTGTCATCATCCACCCATATCTGAATCCTCCATCATGTGCTTGAGTCCATTGCTCTAAACTAATGTTGTCAAAAAAACTCAGACAACTCCGATACACCCGGCACGATAAACATAATTTTTCAATGAATTAAATTTATACTTTTTATTGAAGTTGCTGACGATATGTCGTAAGCAGAAATGATGGTGACATTTCGGTCCCGTCCAACCATTTGCTGGGTTGTTCACTGCTGCAATTATATCAGCATGTCGATCTGAAATTAAACACACCTCTTCGTGTGTTATAATTTCTCTCAGATGTTTCAGGAATCATCCCCATGAGTCTGCGGACTCTTCATCAGCAACGGCAAATGCAAGTGGAAGTAGATGGTCGTTCGAGTCAACTGATGTAGCAATCAATAGTTTTCGTCTATATTTGCCATACAAGTATGTACCATCTATCTGAATGATCGGTCGACATTTATTAAAAGCTTCTATACAAGGACAAAATGCCCAAAATACAGAAGTTAGGATAACATGGCTTTCAGTAAGCGTTTCTTTAACTCTCCACTCTATACGTGTTCCGGGATTGGTCTGCTTAACCATATATAACCACCTGGGCAATAATTTGTAAGACTCATCCTAATCACCGAACACTTTAGCCAACGCTTTTCTTTTTCCCTCCCATATCCTATGGTAAGGAACATGATATCCAAACTTTGATTTGATGTCGCACTGTAGTTGTGCCACACTTATAGATGGTTTTTCTCTTACGGCGTCACAGAACTTCGGTGCAATCATTGATGAATCCAATTATACGTGACTTTGACTTAGTTCTGAATAAAAACATGTATGTTGCTCATCATACTTAGTGATCTCGAACAAGCAATGCAATTTTTTTTTTATTGCACGAAGTCTCCACTTGCAACCTTCCTCCCACTTCTTACACCGAATTGTCCAAATCATCGATGTAGATTCAACAACCTCGTATGGTGCGTGACACTTTATTGCAAAACATTTGACTGCGTGTTGTAGAATTTCCTTGTCTTGATAAATCATTCCTTTATACAATTGCATATTGTTAATGTCCACAGGAGCTACAATTGGGTCATGTTCCCAAATGCTATCCAATACATTCATATCCAAATCATTGAATGTATCTGAAAATATCTCATGTTCACGACCATTGAAATCCAACTCTTCAAATTCATCATTCGTTTCTTGTTAAATGATGTATCAGGATCCACCCCTATCATATTTACATTTACATACAAATGCACTACATTTGGCATTGGCATTGTCATTGAGAACATCAAGTTCATAGCTTGTGCATTCGAAATAGGGAATGACATATATCTTATTGATCCTGATGGTTCTAGATTGGGATGTCTATATATTATTTCTTATTGATTTGCTCCATTTCTACACTAAGTAAAATCCCACATTTTGAATTGAATTTGTTTAAATACAATTTCACTGTTCACATATGGTAAATCCCACTTTGGTGGTTGATATACTCAACTCCACAATTACCATCAATCATATGACCATGGTAACAACAAAAATCCAAGCATTTGCCTGCATTTTTTAAATTAGAAAAAAAAAGAAGATAAACATCCAATTTTTTGTATTTATACTTTTTTTAAGAAGTAATTAAAAACTTTAAATTTTTTAGTTATAAACATAAACTTTTTAAGTTCTTATGAACATCAAACTTTTAACATACAATAAATTAAACTTTTATAACTATTTTTAAATTAATATCAATAAATTAACTTTTTATAATATTTTTTAAAATAACAACAAATTAAACTTTTTCAAATTAAAATGAGGTAACTTTTTAAAACTATTTTTCAAAGTTTAATACCAAAATAAAAATAAGCTTATGGCAGAGGGCATGAATGCGTTCAATGAATGCATGGGAATCGGAGCAGCGGAATCAATAATGTAAATTGCAGGAATCGTGCAGGGGAATCGGAGCAGAGGCAGATGGGGTATATATGCACTTTTTTCACTATAGGAAAGAATAAGTGAAGCGATTTCCATGTGGCAGACCACGTCAGCTGACTGGTTGACAGTTAATCCATTTGGCAGACGTCAAAATCTCGCCTCTCCTCACATCTCGCTCTTCTCCTACAATCTACTCTCTAATTCTCGCTCTCCTACAATCTCGCTTTCAATCTTGCTCTCTCAATATCGCCCTCTCCTACAATCTCGTTTCAATCTCGCTCTCCATCTCTCTTCCTACAATCTCACTTTCCATCTCTCTCTCCTATAATCTCGCTCTCTCCTACAATCTGCTTCACCCATTTATCTTCCTTGTCGAGGGTTGAAGTTTCGACTTCTGTATGTCAGAACTTCAACCTTTGACAACCTAATATACAAAATTAGCGAGATTCCCTTCTAGAGCGAGATCCTCATCACAAAATTAGCGAGATTTCCTTTTCCTTGTCGAGGGTTGAAGTTTCGACTTATAAGTCGAAACTTCAACTTTCGACAACCCTAATTTACGTATTGTTTCCAAATTTTTCTTTGTTTGTCGAGTTTTCAACGTTTGACCTCTACATTAGTCGAATCCTCAACCCTCGACTTCTAGTCTCGAAATCCCAAAACAACAATATTTCTCTAATAAGTTTTGAAAACAACAATATTAATTTTAAAGGTCCCGTGATAATGTTGAGTATTCTATTTTTTATTTTTTTAAAAAATACGTCTTAATTAAAAAGTTTAGAGAATAAAAAACACTTAAAAGTAGTTGGCATGATTTATATTTTTCTTAGTAAGAATGAAAGAGGGAAAAACGAACAATAACCAAACCTTCATTAATTTTAAAAAGAAAATGTTAAATTTGAAGTTTGATCCCTAAAATCTAGTTGGATAACTATTTTATTTTTATTTTTATTTTTATAAATTTAGTATATTTCCTCCAAATTTCTTACAATAATTTGTATCTTTCTTTAAGTACAATGATTGAATTCTTAGCAAAATTCTAAAAACAAAAACAATTCTTAAAAAGCATTTTAATTCTCAAATTTTGGTTTGATTTTTTAAACCATTAGTAAAAAATAGATAACGATTGAAGAAATTTGAAGGTTAGACTAGTGTTAGGTTTGATTTTCAAAAACAAAAACAAAAAATCAAATGGTTATTAAACGAGACCTAAACTTTCATGTTTGCATGTACAATAGGTTTTTAAACATTAACAAATATCTAATAAAATACTAAAACTCCATTTGGTAACCATTTTGTTATTTGTTTTTGCTTTTGAAAATTACGCCTATAGACACTACTTCCACCTCCAAATTATTTTTCTTTGTTATCTATTTTTCACTAATGATTTAAAAAATCAAGCCAATTTTGAAAATTAATAACAAGTAGCTTTCAAAAAGTTGTTTAAGTAGCTTTCAAAAAGTTGTTTTTGTTTTTGAAATTTAGCTAAAAATTCAACCATAAGATACAAATCATTGTAAGAATGTGGATGAAATAGGTTTAATTTTTTAAAAAAAAAATACTAAAAACTAAATGATTACCAAACAATGTCTAAATGATTACCAAACGGGGCCCAAACTTTCGTTTTTGTGTCTAATAAGTTCGTTAATTTTGAAAAATATTGAATAGGTAACCGATTAGGACACAAAATTAAAAGTTTTAAAGATTTTTTATAGCAGCATCCAAAATGCCTATTCGAATCCAATTCATCACTCCAGGATAGAAAAGAAAATGAAACGGTCTTTGTTTGAGATGAAAAAATAGAGACAAAATTAAAAGTTTAGGAACTTATTAGACACTTTTTAAAGCCTGAATACCTATTAGAAACAAAATTGAAAATTTAAAAACACCTATTAGATAGTTACAAAATTAAAAGTTTAGAACTTGTTATTACACTTTTGAAAAGTATAAAAGTCTATTATTAGACACAAAACTAAAAGTTTTATTAGAAACTTTTAAAATCCATATTTGATGGACTCTAATGGATGAAATGAAATATTTTCAGGTAATTGTCAGTGCTCGTTGGATGATCTTACAATCAGCCAAAACACAACTGGAAAAGAAGTGAATGGGAAGCAAAAATGGATAGCCACAATCAACAAACAATTGTGTTTATTCTCAATATAGTGTGAAATTTGATTGCAACGGAGTTAACACAGTTGAGCCTTTTGATTTATCCATCATAATCTTTCAAGGCTTTGAGTGTTCGATAATTAATTACATTCATCCCATTATTCTTACCTCTTCCTCTGTCCAAATTGAGTCTACATTCAAAGCTGACACAAATAGGTATCAAGTTCGTTCTGGAGCCATGCCAATTGGAACTCCTAACTTCACCAATCTTCTGAACCAGGTAACTTCCATCAATCTGGACAAAGGGAATTTTCTCCTTTGTCACAACATTGTTTTATCGAATTAGGTTTTTTTGTCTTTTTCCATTGTCACCGTTTCTATGTATAATACTAATGCAAACTTCACGACATCTTCGTCGTTCGAAAATTTAAACTTTTCAATTGCAGCCTCCACATCCTTACAAAGAATTGTTTTGTCGTCCTTCGATCCGAGGATGAGATGTCGTAGACTCTCACAACTGGTATCCCTTTCCAATCTTTCCTCTGTCGACCACAACCCAGTAACTAAAATAAAATCATCTCTTATGAATGTTACCTTATTCCCCGTGATGTTCAAGCTTACGACATCTAGACTCATCAATGACCTCCCTTAGAAGTAAATGATGCACAAGTTGACTATTGAATACAAAATCGACGTCCAATAATGGACCAAAGCATGTTTTCTGGAACATGCCCATTTGTGTTTTTGTTAGTTTCTTCTTAATCAGTGCATTCGTCTTGCCAATGTGGGCCAAGAAAATTACAGTAGCAGGAAAATATTTCTCAACTGGTACTAAGTGTGTCATCTATAATATAGCAAACATATATGATCAGATATAAAAAGATATGAGATTGAGTATGAAAGGCTAAAGGATCAAGTATGAAAAGCTAAACAATCGTATAGCAAAAGCTAAATGATCGTATAGTTTTGCTAAACGATCATCTAAATTAAGCTAAACGATCATTTAGCAAAATCTATACGATCGTTTAGCAAAAGCTACATGATCGTTTAGGTTTAGCTATACGATCGATTATATAAATCTACGCGACCTAATATATGAATCTATGTGATCTATTACTAAAAATTATATGATTGATTATATAAAGCTATGCGATCGATTATATAGAGCTATAAGATCGATTATACAAAATTATGTGATCTATATCCATATACTAAAGGAACCCTAAACCCTAATCAAATCCATGTACTAAACAATTTCAAACAACGACAGACGAGAGTACCATACCTTTCAGAATACTGGAATGGTGGAGAAGGAGTTCAAACGAAAGCGAAAATGAGTAGATACGATTGACAAGCAGCAAACGACGTTGAAGACAAAGGAAGACGTTGAGAGAAAACTGAGAGGAGAAATCGAATGCGAATAGGCAGTTTGTAAACAAGATGGAATAAGCACTTGTTTGGTTTTAAAAAGTAAAGGTATATCTGGTATTTCACAAGTGAAAAATGTCAGCCATATAAAAGTTTTTAGAAATAGGTCATTGATAGAAAATACTTTGCTTTTTGGGTTATTTTATAAAATTTTCCATTTTAATAGGTTCTAGAACTTTCAATTTTATGTCTAATAAATCCATGAATTTAAGATAGAATTCCTCGATAAATGTGTTGAAATTAGAAAGTTTGTATTTGATGTGCAGAGTTATAAACTTGTAAGATAAAGTTTCTCGATATAAGTGCAAAATAGAGAAAAATGAGAATGTGGAGTTTTTCAATAAATGTGCAAAATTCAATAGTGTTTACTATTGAAGTTAGGTTATTGAACACCACTTATGAAATTGATGACCAAACACCCTCTTAAAATATCAAATAAGTTCCTAAACTACCAATATTGTGTTTAATACGTCTCTAGTGCATTCAACATTTTTTAAACTCGCTGAATCTAGGGGTGTTCGTGGGTTGAGTTGGGTTGGGTTGAAGCACTTTTTGGACCCAACCCAGTGGTTCGGGTTGTGAGTTTCTTCAACCCAAATAACTCTTATTAAATAATGAACCCAACCATGAAATATTTGGGTTGGGTTGGCTCAGGTTGCTCAGATCTTTTTTTTTTTTAAATTTTTGTTCTAAAAATAAGTAAAATGTTAATATGAAAAATTTTATTTAATTACTTTTATGTAATGAATTAAGATTAATAATTCAATTTGAATTTGTATTATGAAAATCAAAGTGCTAAAAATTTATTTTAAGGAGTTGTTAAAGAATAAAATTATCTAAAAAAATCATGATATTAAATCAAATTAAAATCAATATATGTAGTATCGTAAGTAAAGAATACTTTTTAAAATTAATAATAAATTCGGATTGGTTCGGGTTGGTTTGAATTATTTTATATGAACCTATAAACCAACCCAACTCATAAAATTTTAATTTATTTAAACTCACCCAATCCAAATGAGTTGATAACCCAACCCAAACCGCATAGGTTAAGTTGGGTTGATCGGATTTTTCGAGTCATCGAGTATTTTGAACACCCCTAATTGAATCTATTAAAAATAAAATTAAACTTTATATCTAATATGACATTAAACTTTTAGTTTTATGTTCAATAGGTTTATGAATTTTAAAAACCAAATTAGCTAACAGCCTATTAAAAGTTCAAGAACTTATTTGATACAAAATCAAAAGCTTACAAATAAATTAGACACTTTTTTAAAATTTAATGTCCCATTAGACCTAAAATTAATAGTTTGTACACCTATTTGACACAAACATGAAAATTTAGAAACTAGATTTATAAATTAACATTTAATTTGCATATTATAAAAAGGAATATATTATTGTATTGACTTATAAACATGAGTTTACAATATTGATAAATTTTGATTGATTACAGGCATGTGATTAAGTAAAAGCATCCTGCAAAATTTCATTTTGGGATTTTGAGATGGCCTCAAAATTTTGATTACGAAAATTTCATTTTTCCCCCATTTTGGAAAATTTCGATTTTTTTTCCTTTAAGAATTAGCTAAATTATGTTTGTTTAGTTTTATGATCATGATTAACACAATTATACAGATTCGCACACCAATATCATTTTCAACAAAGGATGCAACCTTTATTTCCAACTTTTTTTCAATTTTCAGTTTTATTTTCAATCCAAAACTTTCGACTCTATTTGGTAATCATTTTGTTTTTTGTTTTTGAGTTTTTAAAATTAAGCATATTTCCTTCCAATTTTTTACTTTAGTTTATATCTTTCTTATGTACCATTGTTGAATTTATAGCCAAATTCCAAAAACAAAAATAAATTTTTAAAAGTTGCTTCTTTTAATTTTCAAAATTTGACTTGTTTTTTAAATCATCGATAAAAAGTAAATAAGTAATAAATTTGAAGATAGTAGTAATGTCTATAAGCTTAATTTTCAAAAAATAAAAATAAAAAACCAAATGTTTACCAAACGGGGTTTTCATTTATAAAGAAATTGAATTTGAAAAAAAAAACTACAAAAAAGAAACTATATTTATTTTTAATCTTCATTCAAATTTTTTTATTAAATTTTCACATCATTTCACTTCAAAATATTCCAAACTTTATATTATTGGATTGTTTTCAAATAAGAAAATGAGTCAACTTATTTACAAATATAGCAAAATATCATTATTTATCTATGATAGACACTGATAAACAATGATATTTTATTATATTTGAAAATATTTCCAACATATTTTTCATTTAAACAATTATCTTATGTATCGACATTTACCTAGACATTTACAATATTAATTTTAATGTTATCTTACAATATTCATTTTAATGTTGTCTTACATTATAGAAATGACTATTCAGAACACAACTATAGTCTAATTAAGCCACAATCAAAGTTTTATTAACTAATAACAACAATTTTCATCAACATCTATAAAATTTCTCAAAATTTTCATCTACATCGATATTTCCATAAAATTGAACTTTGATATCTCCATCAACATTGATATTCCAAACCTTTGAGTGAGAGATTTTTTTTTTTATGTGATAAAAAATAGAATGGTAAATCTAAGGAAAAAATACCTTTGTGGTCCTAAGCTTTTAAAAATAGGTACCTTTAGTCTCTCATGTTTTAAATCGAACAATTTAGTCTCTCAATTTTTAAAATGAGTTTAAAAGGTCCCTCTAACAAAAAAAAAAAAAAATCATTAAATTTTGAACAAAAAAATTGACTTGATGGTGAGCTGGCAAGATGAATTGGAAAAAAAAATATAGCTTTTAATTTCTCTCTCATATGTCTTCTTTCTCTCTCTCACCTAAGTAATTTTCTTTCCTCCGTTTTTCACTCTCATTCTCTTCTCTATTATTCTATCTTCTCCTTCTCCATAGCTAAAATTCCAGAAAAAATTAAAACAAAAATCCTTAGTTCCCTTCTCCCTTTCGTATTCTATCTCCTCCCTCATCATGGCTACACTTCCAAAAGAAAAAATTAGAAAAAATAAAAAATAAAAAATTGACAATTTGAAGTTTCGTCAACACCCTCTGCCTCTGACAAATCTCCATCGTTAATGCCTTCTGTTGTAACCTTTGATTACTTAACCAAATCCCAATCAACCACTGACTCACTCCCACAACCTACAACACCCTCACCTTCTTCTTCTTCTTCTTCTTCTTCTTCTTCAGCCCAAAAGCTTTCTAGTTCAAGAAATGGCTACCCTTTTGGCCAGATACCCCCAATTTTACCAGAGCCCTTGCCATGCCATTATTGGAAACATGATAGATAAAGAAATCTGGCGATGATTCTTTCATCTTCTTGTACTTGGTTTCTGTTGGACTGTATATTTTATTTTGTACTAAACATCCTGATCATTATGGTATATATTTAGTGGATGTATATTATTGGACAAACTTTTGAATTTTTTTTTTTTTTTTCAATTTTTTTGGAAGTGTAGCCATGGTGAGAGAGGAGGTAGAAGGAGAGAGAGAAGAGAATTAGAGATTTTTGTTTTTTTTATTATTATTATTTTTTTTTTTTTTGAAAATTCAGCCATAGAGAAGGAGATAAAATAATAGAGAATAGAATGAGAAGGAAAGAGGGAGGAAGAGAATAGAGAGAGAGGAGAGAAATTTTTTTTTTTTTTAAAAAAAAAATCCAACTCATCTTGCCACTTCACCATCTAATCAATTTTTTTTTTCAAAATTTAATATATATATTTTTTTAGAGAGACCTTTTAAACTCATTCTTAAAGATTGAGGGACTAAATTGGTCAATTTAAAATATGGAGACTAAACACATATTTTTCTTGTAAATCTAAATAAATTAAGGTTTTTTTTTTTTTTTAATCAAAAAGCCATCTTTAGTCCAAAGGGACAATACATGAGAATAATTAAACAAATAATTTTTAAAAAATCACAAAGGAATAATTAATTATAATTAATGGAATTTGGTGGACTGTTCCTTTTCATCATACATAAAATAAAGAAATCTGCTTCCCTTACATATTTGTGTGTATATATTCTATAATATCCCCTTTCCTCAGAAAATAGAACTTGTTTCTGAAAAGCAAAGGGGAAAAAATCCCTGTTAATGGCTGTCATCTTCCTATCTTTTTTTCAAAAGGTATGATCAAATAATTCTATCTTATTTAATTCATAGCTTTTTTAGGCTAAATCTAACATTTTTATAAAGTTCTTTATATAATATTATCAAGAAAAAAAAATGATGGTTCTTCCCGTCTTTACTCTTTAACCTATCTTTTCTTCGAGTTGATTGGCTAATCCTTGAATCCCTTCTTTACCAAATCTATTATTGTTTGAAAAAACTGAATGAAGTATCCTAATCCATATATGTAAGAGAGATTATATTGGACTTGTTTGGCAATAATTTTAATTTTAACTTTATTTCTACTTGTAAAAGATTGAGCACATTTGTTAAAAAATACTTCATTTTGTAATCGATGTTATAATCCAAACTAAATTAAATTAAGAGTAGATTTGAAATGACTTTTTAAATACTTGAAAACAAAAAGTTTATATTTTAAGTGTTACAAAACAGTTTTTGAATACTTAAAATGTCAATTTAAAGGCTAGAAAACAAAAAGTTTAAATCCCGTTTGGTAATCATTTTATTTTTTGTTTTCATTTTTTAAAATTAAACTTATAAACACTACTTCTAGTTCCAAATTTCTTTCTTTGTTATATACTTTTCACCAATGATTTAAAAAACTAAATCCAAATTTTGAGAACTAAAAAATTTAGCTTTCAAAAAGTTATTTTTGTTTTTGTAATTTGACTAAAAAATCAACCATTGTACTAAAAAAAATATACAAATCATTATAAGAAATGTAGATGAAATATGCTTATTTTCTAAAAAACAAAAATAAAAAACCAAATGGTTACCAAAGATGCCTTGTATATTGAAATTAACATCAAACATGAAAGCATATTAAATCTTAAATAATTCTTTCACCCACAATGACCATGTTAATTTAACAGAATCCTCATTGTATTCCTGAACGAAAGAAAAATATTTTATAACTATTAAGCTAACAAGACCTCGCTCAATTGGCATAAAGTATGTATTATAGATCAAAAGGTCAAAGATTTGAATGTCTCAATATTGTTGGGGGAAAATTTCAACAATTAAAATAGCCCCAAATTTTTTAAAGAAAAAAGTAAATAAAACCCACCCACAATGAGATTATAACTTTTTATCCCCCAAATTTTCATTCACAAGCCAACAAAATAACACTTTGCATTTGCACAAAATCTTCCAACGAACTGGTTTTAGAACATAAATTAAATTGGATGTACATATGAAACTTAATCCAATATGTGTTTGTTCTTCTGTGGAAAATTTAATGGAGTTTGCAATGCACCATGGAGAAGTTAACAATCAGCCAAACTCCAACTGAGGCAATGGTAAATGGCAAAACAGAATAGAGAGTTACAATCACAAATGCCAGAATTGCACTCGGATCAATGTGAGATTGAAGTCTGGAGGTTTCAACACAGCTAAAGGCTAACTAAAGCCATCAAAACCCACCAGTTTAGCCAAGTTGGGGGATCAATGTGTGGTTAATTGTGGCTTTCCCATCTATTCTGTTGTTCCCATCACCTTCACTAATGCATGGGACCCTTCATTTAATTTTAAGCCTTTCTACAACCAAGTTGCTTGTTCCTAGTTAGTTATTCAAGGTGTTTGCTTTTTCTTTTCTTCAACTTAAATGGTAGGATGTCCTTACTCCTTTTATGTTTTGTACTCCGAGTCTTTGGCGAAGTTCAATATATTTATAGAGGTTTAAGTCTTATTTTGGTCTCCTCGAACTTTCATATGTTTATAAGGTTTTGAAGTTTTCGCCATGAGCAAAAGCTGGTCGAGGTCGGGTATTGTAGAGGTCCGGCCAATCCTGACACCAAGTTTCAATTGGATATGGCATTAAAAATGGATTCTTTTCAGTAATTTAAAAACAATAATTGGTTCGAGATTACTAGTGAGATGTTGGGGGAAGATCTATTGGGTGTTACAAAGAGAGTGTGGTATGGTGTTAGCAGGTTAGGAAGGAGAGAGATAGAGAGGCTGTGTTAGAAGGAAAAGGAATGGAAAAGGAGTAAAGTCATGCATGCAAGAGAGAGGAATTTAGTCCATACTACCATATTTTTAAAAAGACATTGTCGTGACACACAATAAATGGAGGTAGTAGTATAGAAAATTATCTATACTACGATAGTATAGGAAATTTTCCTGAAAAGAGAGAGAATGGTGGGTCTTGCAATTTTAAAAGAGAGAAAAATGAATTGAGTGGAGGGCCATGAGAGAGAGAAGAGAGATGGATTTGGTTGGCAGCCTTGCATGTGAGGAAGAGAGAAGAGAAAGATGGATTTGATTGGTGCATGTTATAAAGGAAAGATGAGCACTGAAAACTTAATGAATGAGAAAGAAATAGAGCATAAGGGAAGAGAGAAGAACAACAAAAGGTTGAAGGATAATAAAGGAAGAGAGAGGAAAATATAGGAAGAGAAATAGAGAGTTTTGGGCGTAGCGTCGGTCAGAGGGAGTATTACATACTCTCCTAACTAAACAAGGGGTTAGTTTTGAAAATTCGGGTTCGGTGTACTTCGCTAATCTTTTTAATTATACCCTTCAAACTTATAAAATGGTTACAAGAGTTTAGTTACAAGAATTTTGTTAGCTCGAAGGGATAATTACTATGTGCCAAAAGTTTGAGGATACGACTACAGCAAATTTGAGGATAACATTAAACAAAACTACCAATTTGAGGAGAAGAGACTAGTTGTCTAAATAGAATTTAAACAAAACTACCAATTTGAGGAGAAGAGACTAGTTGTCTAAATAGAATTTAAACAAAACTACCAATTTTATGTAAAAAGAAAAGAAAAAGGAAACATCGAGAGAATAATAGGCATAAAGCACGTCACGATTTGCATTTTTCTATTTTTGTTCTCAGTTACATGGGATATTCAATGTTTAAAAACAGTCAACCCAAATGAAATATTATGTTGACAGCACATCACACTAAAGACTTGCGTGAGAGTTTTAAATTTATTTCTTTTTCTTCGAGACTATTATTAATTTAATTATTGCCATAATAACCAATGAGGAAAGCCATTCAAAATACAGATATGAAAACACTAACATACTATAATTTCTAAGATAAAGTAAGCATAATAAAAACAGAGAATTTGGTTTCTAAACCCACTTATCTCAAAAGCACTGCCTGGCAGCAAAAATTTCCCTTCAGCTATGATCAACCTCTACACCATGATTGCAGCAATCTTCATCCTATTCCTAAGTTTCATCAACGAAGGTTTGACAAAAAGAAAGTTAAAATCCCAAATAAAATACTCGCGATCTCTACCTTTAGAGCTTTCTCTTCCCTTTCTCAGTTTGAGTTGTTGGTATTTTGTTGCAGGGTCTGCTGCTGGAAGCTGCAGTTTGGACACCATTAACATAGGAACACAGAGAAGCGGAAGGGAGATTGGGGGCCAACCTGAATGGAACGTTCAAGTGATCAACAACTGCAATTGTCCTCAGAAGCAGATCGTCTTGTCCTGCCCAGGGTTTCAGACTATTGAACCCGTTGATCCATCGATTCTGTCAAAGCAAAGGGACACTTGCCTTCTTATAAACGGAGGAACTGTACAGCCTGGTTCTTCAGTTTCATTTTCCTATGCTTGGGATCCCCCTATCATCATGTTCCCTCGTTCCTCTGTTTCTCAGTGTCCTACCTGAAGCACCGAAAACACTTTAAAAAAAAAGGTTATGAATTAGTCCGAGTTAATATTGAAGTTAGGGGAAAAAATTGAGAAAATAATTGGTCCTTTTGAATGAAAAGAATTATAATCGATCATACGTGATGTCTTAAGACCATATATCTTGAGGTTGTTTCTTCACCTGATTGATCTACTAAAGATGGGGTTAGACAGCTTATAGTTATTTGGTACAAGGGAGAAATTTTACCTGTAGAGAAGGTCTTTTCTCTACAAAAATGTTGCCATCCTCACTCGAGTTTGACAATAGAATAGAAGCCACCATTTCGAAATATTAATATGATAGAAGCAACTTGTATAATCTGTATAGGCGGTACAGCATGATTTCTCATTCAGGGTTTGTGCTTGATGGAAAGAAGGAGTGTTGTATGGACAAATAAAAGAAGCTTTCATCAAATTGTATTTTATTAACTGAGTCCATTCCTTCTGCCCTGACTACAATCAGCCTCATGAACAGCTCCAAAGCATGCTTCTACTATTCATATATCCTACAACGTAGGAGATGGGAAGGGAGAGAAAGGGAGGAAACTATTCTCACCTTTCCAGGTGGAGAAAAGCTCCTCCCCCTTCTCCCTGTATAATAATCATCGAGATCATCCTCTTCATTAAATAATCTCCAGTGGCTTCACAATCCTTTTCTTCATCCCCCATTGAAATGAGGTAATCGCTTCAAGTTTATGCTTCATATGTCATTTGTTCTCATCCTGATTGTGACCGTTTTAATTCCTACCTTCACTTAGACATCTATTTCAAACTAAACCTTCCTTCATCCTCTTCTCACTATCACCATCGTGTCCTAAGCAATTGCATCATTTGAGCATTACCATTCCAAGCTTCATAGTCGTTTTGGCTTACATTAACATTCTGTTTTAGTTAATCTTAATCAATTAAGAACTACAAAACAGAACAGGGTTTCTTTGGTGTTCCCAAGGAAAGCAAAACACATACATACATAAACATAAATGTAAATCTTGCAGCATTGTAAGTTGCAACTAACCCTTTAAACTTGTCAATTGACATGTAGAATGGGCAGTGCATCAATTTCTTCAGGTGCAACTCCAATCTGTAAAACCCAAACCATACGTTAGACTTAAAAAGAAGTAAAGGTAGATAACAATTTTACAAATAGATGGTAATCCGAATATAGAATTAAAAAGAAACAGCAAACGGCTACATAAATAACTTTCAAGTTTCAACGTTAGACTTAAAAAGAAGTAAAGATAGATAACAACTTTACAAATAGGCGGTAATCCGAATATAGAATTAGAAAGAAACAGCAAACGGCTGCATAAATAAATTTCAAGTTTCAACCTCTATCCATGGTGTACGTCTGGGTGCATATAAGGAGGAAGATAACGGAAGATCGAACAAATGATTCAATTAATTTAAGTATTTCAAAAACACAATTGAAGAAAATATCCTGTTGACGCTAAAGCTCCAACGGGGGGAGAAGGGTTAACACAAACACAAAAGGAAGCAAACAGAATCGACATAAAAAGATCTCAGAGGTCATAACTGAAACAGTAACTCTGAATTAAAAAAAAAAAAAGGAACGCATTCCAAAATGCACTCGATAAAGTGAACTTACGATTCGAAACCGCTAAACCAAAGAGCCAAAAGAATCCATATAAAGCTTCACAGCGGGAAATTCAAATACACGGTGAATTAGCAGAAAAAGAACTACTCCAAATATATCAAGTTAAAATAACAATGACTACACCATTAATATGAAGAATACACCAAATGCTGGAGAATCAATGGCTGTCTGAACTACCCGCATAGGACGGCGGAGACTTTGCGATGCAGCAGCGACGGAGAAGTGCCGGAAGGAATGGATCATCTGTAAGTTTAACAAAAAAATAATGTCATTTGCAAAAAATTGCAAAATAATTCCAATTAGACTGAACAATTGCAGAATGAGAGCCAAAAATCGTAGCCGGTTTTGCTTCGTTCCGATGTGTTCTTCATTTTCTTTTCCCTCCGTCGGTGAAAGACTCTGATCTGTCCGGTAATTCTGAAAATTCCTGAAAAGAGGAAGTCAATGATCCTATGTATGGGCCGAACCCGGAAACATTGTGCTGATGGACTCATAATTAAGCCCATTTAACATAGACTACTAAATTTGGTGAAAAAACATAGGGAAAAATTAAGAAAAATGAGATAAAAGAGAACGAAATTCAATCAAATTTAGAAATGAAATAACAAGAGAACAAAACAGAAATGAGATAAAAGAAAACGGAGTCTATTTAAAAAAAATGTAGAAATGAAATAATAAGAGAATTATAAGATTTTAGCATTGGAGCGAGGTGATTGTTATATTTTGTAGAGAATTTGTAGCCTTCAATATGGTTGCAATTGATCCCAATGAAAAAAATCATCCAAAATTCACTTTAATATTTCTTTTTATATGCTTAAAATTGAAGATAGTAATTGACTTTATTTACAAACGTAAACAAAAAATTTGATATATATAGTTTTTATTGTAGATATCGATTTAGTTTCATGTTGTTGGCTCAATGTTTCTTAATATCTATTTCGTAATTTGGACTAGTTCAAATATTTTGTATATTTATACTCTGGCATGTGGACCACTCTAGAATGAGAAGAAAAGTTATAATGAAGTCAAGTTAAATTCATTCATGGTACATTAATACAATATTTTTTTCAACAAACACAAACAAAACATATTTCTAACGAAAATTAAACTTCTAGAATATAATGAAAAGTTGTAGTATAGCAAGGATGTTTTATTAAAATATTATAGTTTGGAAAACCATTTAGTGAATTAGGGTAGTTTGGAAAGATTTTAGATATATATGGTAGTTTGACAATATGAGGAAGAGAGAGGGATTAAGTTGAGTTTTGAGAACTCGACGATGAAGTAAGGTCAAGTGTTGAAAACTCGACCTACATTTTTCGAGTTTTCAACACTCGACACATTGTCCCTTCCCATCTCACCTGCCTAGCTGATTCACCTTTAATCAACTTTAATCTCCCACCTCTAACTCTGCACGCAAAATTAATCCATGGGTCGAATTTTCAAAACTCGACCTGCAATGTTTTAAACCCCACCATTAGCTTCACAAATCACAATTTTTCCTTTGCCTTCCTCTCCTGCCTTGCTATTGTCTTATTTGCTCTCTGAGTTCGTTTTCTTCTTTTAAAACTTCTCAAAATTTTGCTCTCCTCTTTTCAAAACTTATAAAAAAATCACTTTCCCTTTTTTACCCTTTTGTCTATCATCTTTTCCTTCTTCTTCCTCTTCCAAAAATTGTTACTAAATCCTCTTTTTTCTCACATTCATTCATCAAATTGTGAGGTTTGTACAATGACTCTCAGTTTTTTAAAAAATAATTATAAATTTTGTTCTCATTCTCATACTATTATATTTTTTATATATATTTATACTATTTTAGATATATCATTTTAATTCTTTATATATGAAGACCGGATGTAACATTGCTCTTTTAAAGAAATAGAGCATTAAAATTAAATTAGGTGTAACCTTACTCTTTTAAAAGATGTTCTCAAAATGTAAAAGGATTTTCATGCCTATATTGAAAGAGCATGAAAATCGTTATTAATTTTTTAATATGTTGTGTACTTTAAATAATATCCTAATGTTAGGAAATATAAAGTTATATATTTTATGATTTAAATATGTTTTTTTATATAATTTAAAATTGAAAGTTATGTGATGTGTCATATAATAATGTTAGGAAGTACATATATATTTTGCAATATAATAACATTACTAAAACATTTAGTTGGTAATATGAATGTATAGAATATAAATATAACTAAACTAAGTTACTAACTATGAATTTATATCATTATTAATAACATATTTAAGTTCTTCATAAAATATCATAATAATCCTATTGAATTTTAATAATTGTTGAATTCAATAATATTTACATATTGATATTATTTAATACATATTTACATATTTGCATATTGATGTTATTTAATATGAAAAGTTTTTTTTTGTTATTTAATATATATTTTTTGTTTTTATTTATATTTTTGTTTGTATTTAAGTTTGATAAGTAGTAAAATAATTAGTAATGTATTGTTTGTCCTTTTTTTAGAAAATGACTGGACAAATGTTTGGGATTTATGTTGTTTACAAATGGTAGCATGATTGATGGTGTTGATGGACTTGATTATAACCAACCACCATGTGGGGTTTTAGCATCAATATGAACCGTAGACTTGTTGTTGAACAATTCATTGAAATGATAGGCATGTCACTTGGTGTAGATATTAGAGCAAATCGGTTAGAAATAATATATACACATCCTAATCTAACACCATCAGGATTTCCCTATTCCTAATCTATCGCATAACAGGTTCCTTGCTTGACTTGATCCCATCTAGCTAACAATCATTTCATCAAACAAACATATTTTGTTAACATATATTTATTAATCATAAACAAACATATTTACAAAGGAGAAATTTTTGTACAATATCTATAATGAAAAATAGTACATATCTATCTACACTTTGGGGCTTTTCCCTTGCCTTTGTCCTCCTTCCCTAACTGGGGGCAGTTCCGTTTGTAGTGACCAATTTCTCCGCAGTTATAGTATACGTTTGCTCCTCCATAACAGCGCCCAAAGTGATATCTCTTACAATTTGAACGAACCTTTAATATTAATATTGTTGTTTTCAAAACTTATTAGAGAAATATTGTTGTTTTGAAACTTATTAGAGAAATATTATTGTTTTGGGAATTCGAGGTTAGAGGTCGAACGTTGAGAACTCGACAAACAAAGAAAAACTTGGAAACAATACATAAGCCGAAACTTCAACCCTCGACAAGGGAAACCTCGCGAATCTCGCTTAGGTTGTCGAAGGTTGAAGTTTCGACATACATCCACCCTCGAGATTGCAGGTTTATTACTTTTATTTTTTCTTCATAGAGAAAATAAAGTAATGAGATGGTATACTATATGTATCTGTGTACTCGAGCTGCTTCTAACAACCTATGCATTTTGTTATCATTTCGAATTAGACGAAGGCTNCCTGCCACTGTTAGCTAACCTCCATGATGTGGGGCGGTATTCGTGGGGTGGAGCATGCTTGGCATGGTTGTATAGACAACTATGCAAAGCAACAAGACCTGAGGTTCGAGAGATAGCTGGGCCTCTCATACTTCTGCAACTATGGGCTTGGGAGTGATTTCCAACAATGGCTCCACAGCTACATCATGTTAATGACGCTCAGTTAGTTGGACGAGTCTATGGTTCTCGGTATGTTGTTTTAATTCAATTTAATTTTTATATCACTAATCTAGTTAATTTAAATTCTAAATTATCAATTTAAAAATTTAGGTGGAGAGACAAAATTTGAGTGACTAGGACAGCCACACATGTAGTCAATCAGTATAGATACATGTTTGATCTGTTTCAACCTGAACAGGTACATTACACTAAACTTAATTGATTATTTTATTCATATTTTTATTGTATTTGTCTTTAATATTATCTAATATAATATTTTGTGTTTCAGGTTACTTGGGAGCCGTACAAAATTATTGTGCATACTTTGCCTAATTTTTGTACAAATGGTCAAAACATATGGCGGACGATGAGTCCTCTCATATGTTTTCACATTGGTGAGTGACATCTTCCTGACAGAGTGATGAGACAATTCGGTTTTCAGCAGGATATCCCATCGCCTTGTAATACTGAACCCATACTGCATGATATTGACCTAAGGACTGGAGATTGGTTCGAAAAAGTTGCACATTTGGTAGTGCGATGGCACTATCGTGCAAGGTTATTGTAGTGGGGGTTTCCCTTGAACAGTTTGACACAGATGTCACTCCAGAATATATTCATTGGTATAATAATATCACAAGACGCTACGTCACTCGTCTGGGAGCAGCTGTGGGTCATCTGGTAAATAAATGAATATTATCTAATTTTTTAATTTAAATTTATTTTAAATATTGTCTAATTATTTTATAATTCACAGAGATTGAACAACAGTAGACTCCGTGAGGTTGCGAATGATTCGAACCAGGTTCTTGCTATATGTAGTGACAACCAAAGCTATATGGAGGAAATTCATTATATATACGATATACCTATTGTTCCTCCACCAGCTCCTAGACGTAGAGAACCTGTTTGGGAAGAGGATGAGTTTGATGAGGTTGCACATAATGTGGAAGAGTTGCCCCCTATG
>NC_052357.1:62373491-62426643 GCF_009727055.1 Benincasa hispida | reverse complement strand
AAATAATAAATATTTTTAGAATTTTTTTTATAAAATGGAAAATTAAAAAAAAAAAGAGAGAAAGGATTAGAAAGAAGAAGGTGGAATGTGTAATAATTAAAAAGGAAAAAAGAGGAAATTTGTACGGTATTCTCGCTCTCACTCACGCTCAAGCTCTCACTCAAAATCTCGCTCTCTCAAACTCTCGCTATCTCTCATAATCTCGCTCTCGAATTTGATTGGGAAGTTCAGTAGCAAAAAGAAGAAGATTCATTAGCTCGTTATTTAGTCAGACTTGCTGAGATGACAGAATTCATTTGAAAACAACAATATTTTCCTAAAAAAAAAAAAGGAAGATCTAGGTCGAATTTTCAACCCTCGACTTATTTAAAACAACAATATTTTTCTAAATAGCTTCTAAAAGTACAATATCCTTTTAATTTTCCCAATTTGAACACCACGGCCTTCAGGTGCTGGCTAGAGATTTGTTGGGCTTGTATACTTCTTCTAGAGTAAGCTCTTTCGTTGTCTTCTGCTTTTTGGAGCTGGTCTTACTTATCTTTTTATCTAGAACCCCCAAGGAGTATTTCTAGCTCTTTTCTCACTCCCCCACAGCTTCTGTTGTTGCTAACGATTCTAGGCTAGCTTCCACACGTAACGCTGTCTCTACTAATTTTGGAAAGTCCTGCCTATCAGTGCTGGCAGTTACGTGCGTTCGTATCTCACCTTGTAGCCTTTCCTCAAATCTCCTACATCTTTCAGTTTCATCTAGTATTATACTGGCGGCGTATTTGCTAAGTTCAATATATTTTTGTTCATACTCGGCTACCGATAGTGAGCCTTGTATGAGTTTCAGAAATTCATTTCGCTTTGCATCGCGAAACATTTGAGGATAGAATTGTTCATGGAAGGTTTTTCCAAATTCCTCCTAGGTAACTTCCTCCCTTCCCCTTCTTCTATCTTCAAATACGCGCCACCATTTCTCAGCTCTTTTCTGGAGTAGGAAAGTGGCTAGGGCTACTTTTCTATCTTCAGGGCATCGCATTACCCTGAAACATTTTTCTGTCATCACGAACCAAGTTTCCGCATCTGCTAGGTTCGTGGTTCCTTCAAAGGTCGAGGCTTCTAATGCCTTCAACCGTTCAATACCAAATCATTTCTCGGGGTCTACTGACACCCCTCCTAAGTTTTCGGCCAAATACCGAGCAAATTTTCCCATCATTTGCTCGTCACCTCCAGTCTCTGCCTGCGGATGACTCGACCTACCCTGGTTCCTGTCTCTTATACACATCTAGATGTGTATAAGAGACAGACCATGAAGCTTTCACAAACCCACCTACACACACGGTAGATGGTTAACATTTCATAACTAAAAATATCAACCTATGTGCACATAGTTCTCCCTTTCATAGGCTCAGAAGCTAGGCCCGTCGGCCCTCTGACCCTGTCTCTTATACACATCTAGATGTGTATAAGAGACAGAGTTAACATTTCATAACTAAAAATATCAACCTATGTGCACATAGTTCTCCCTTTCATAGGCTCAGAAGCTAGGCTCGTCGGCCCTTTGACCATCCCACTCAAGGTTTTTCCGTCCCACATGCTCAGGAACTATACTTCTCGGTCCTCTGACCATCCTGTAAGGATTCATGTTGGGCTCAGGCTCTAGGTCCACAGACCCCCTGACCATCCCCACGTCGTACATATCTCATAACATAAACTACAACATATTAATTCACAATATTATTAAAAGAGTAAAGGAAGAAACCACTCACAGTGATCGAGAACTTCCTTCATAGTTCACCTAGTTTCCCTTGTTCTTCGCCTGGACTCTATTTCAGATTTAATTTTAATCTTAGGTTACTCACTCTTTCGAGCCTTATCTCAAGACATTCCCTTCTTCAAAAATGTGTGAAAATGTCTTAACTATAATACCTTAAAGTTTCGCCTTGAAATTTCTTGGCAAAAGTTCTGAGTCGCAAGTTTATTCCTCCTGGCCCGACTATCTCTTCACTGGTGAGCAACTCTCTGTTTTCCTTGAATTTAGCAGCCTTAGAGTTAGAATTGCATTAAAGCAGCCCTCAAACTGAAACTAAACTTAATTTAGAAATTTTTGGTCTAAAAATCACCTGATTTGCACGAGTAGTTTGGAAAAACTCTTGTTTGAAATTAGCCTATGTGTTTGCCCGCACAACCCTGCTCCTTTTGGCACCTTTGCTTGTACCTCCGACTGAGCATTGCTTTCCCTTCTTTAATTATCTCTTATTCTTTCTTTTCTTTGTGGTTTTTAAGTACTTAACTGATGTGTGGGTTGAAGTGAGACATTCTCCCCCTTTTATAGGCGTTCAACCCCTCTCCTTTGCCCGACACCTCTTCCCTTGATCACATCCAAGTGTTTTCCTTAGCTTCTGCCAACTCTCAGCCTCCTCCACCTCCTGTTTAATGTGTCTTCACCTCACACTATCAACGCAACCCTTACATCAACGTAATCTTAAGTGTCCTTCTTCTCCATAGCCAACACTTGAGGCTTAACCTTGCATGTCTGTTCATATATCCACCTCATTTTCTTAAGGTCTAAGACTCCTTCCTAGCAAGCCACGTGTCTGGATGACATCCTTAGATGTGTCCATCCTTCATATGCGTTCATCCTTTATATGCGTCCATCCAACTTCATATGCGTTCAACTAGGATGATGACCAACACCCTTTCAATGCATACTACTAGCCTTGTCCTATGCGCCCATATGCCCTCGGATATCCAACGCATAGCAACCTTTGGATCAACTTGGTTCTCAACTCAACACCTCAATGCATAGTTCACCATCACCTAGGTTCTTGCTAACGCATCTCTTATGATCAACGCAACCCACCTCATGAATCTTGTTACCGCAAGCCTTAACACCTCAAGACATGGCACTACATCAACGTATAGTTCGACACTTAGTCATTTTCTCCTTAGCTTCCACCGCATGGTTATACTTAGCCAAATCTTCCCTAGTTATGGCTTATTTCCAAAGTTATTAACAAATCCTTTTTATCACTTGAAATTTTCCTACTCTTTGTCTTAGGATCTAACTCATTCTTAGTAATCTCCTTTTATTTTTGCTATGAAAGGGAAATGGAATTTCGGGTTTCACAAATATATTCCCGTCCCGACCCCAGCCTCGCCCCGCCCGACTATGTTATATATATATATATATATATATATATATTTATATAATAAATATATATATATATATATATTCATATTACTATTATAGACCTTTTCAAGATAATTAGGGATGTTTAATTATTTAAATTTTCAAGATTTTTATTACTTTAATTCTTTAGATGTTATAAATATTTAAGATAGGAAGCTCTAAATGTTGAATTTTTAATTTTTTACAAATTATGAGAATTTAGCATTTAATTATATATTTTAAATTGCATGTGATTATTGTTTTAATTAGTAAATTGATAATATTTCATTTAAATGAAAATTCCATTGAAAATGTTTAATGAATAGTAAATATATAATATATTATAATAGTTAATTGAAATTAAAAAAATGTTAGAGAAAAATAAAGGCGAGGAACCCGATCCCTGCGAGAAAATTCGCGGGGACGGGAAATGGTTAGGGGGTGGGAGCAGGGACATCTCTAGCTCGATTGGCCTCTCATCACAGCAATAGTCGAGAGATGGAGGCCTGAGATACATACATTTCATATGCCCACGGAAGAATGCACTATCACTCCACAAGACATAGAAGTGTTGTTCGAGTTACTTGTTGATGGTGAGTCGATATTCAGAGTGATGTATGATGACTGGTTGTATATTTGTCAACTGTTCCTCGGTGTGACCTTACTTGCCGAAAAAATTAAAGGATCGAGATTAAGTTTGATATGGTTAGGGACACAATTCCGTGAGCTCGCCGATGATGTGGAAGAGGAAACCGTCATGAGATATATGCAAGCATATATACTACAGATGATAGGTGAAAGTCTATTTTCTGACAAATAAAGTCATTTTGTTCACTTGATGTTCTTGCCATTGTTAGCTAATCTCTATGATGCGGGACGGTATTCTTGGGGTGGAGTATGTTTGGCATGGCTGTATAGACAACTCTGCAAAGCAACAAAACCTAAAGTTCATGAAATCGCTAGGCCTCTGATACTTTTGCAATTATGGGCTTGGGAACGATTTTCAACAATGGCTCCACAGCTCCAACATGTAAATGATACTTAATTAGTTGGACGAGCATATGGTTCTAGGTATGTTATTTTAATTCAATTTAATTTAAAAAATATTTTTATGTAACTGATCTAGTTAATTTAAAATCTAAATTATTAATTTAAAAATATAGGTAGAGAGACAAATTTTGTGTGACTAGGATAGCTACACATGTAGTTAGTCAGTACAGATACATGTTTGATCTGCTTCAACCTGATCAGGTATATTAATACTGAACCAAATTGAATTTTTTATACAATTTTTTAATGTATTTGTCTTTAATATTCTTTTAATATAATATTTTATGTTTCAGATAATTTGGGAGCCGTACAAAGCTGTTATGGACACTTTGCCCAATTTCTGTAAAAACGGTCAAAACATATGGCAGATAAGTCCTCTCATATGTTTTCACATTGGTGAGTGGCATCTTCCTAATAGAGTAATGAGACAATTTGGTTTTCGACAAGATGTCTCATCACCTTGTAATACCGAACTCCTACTACATGACATTGACTTAAGAACTGGAGATTGGTGTGAAAAAGTTGCACATTTGGTAGTGCGATGACACTATTGTGCAAGGTTTATTGCAATGGGGTTTCTATTGGGCAATTTGATAGAGATGTCACTCAAAATTATATCGACCGGTACAATAATATTACAAGGCACTACGTTACTTGTCCGTGAGCAGCTATAGGTCATTTGGTACATAAATAAATATTGTCTAATTATTTTTATTCTAAATTTATTTTAAATATTATCTAATCGTTTTATAATTCACAGAGATCGAACAACAATAAACTCCATGATGTTGCAAATGATCCGAACCAGATTTTTACTATATGCAGTAACAACGAGAGCGATATGGAGGAGATACATTATGTATACGATATATCTATTGTTCATCCACTAGTTTTTAGATATAGGGGACCTGTTCGAAAAGAAGAAGATGAGGTTGCCCACAATGTGGAAGAATCGCCTCCTATGAAGTAAACGCAGAGCCAAACTGATTATGTTAGTCTGACATGATGATGCCAACATTTGGTTCAGGATATTATGATTCAGAGGTTGGTCCATCATTTTCATACATGCATGGACATGGCCGCGACTGTGGAGAGCATAATGAATATTTATACTATGAAGCACCTGTAGAAGTACCAGAGCAATATCAAGAGAAACTAGAGCAACCTCAAGTTCGAAGTCGACGACAACAACCAGCTTGAAATCGACGATGTCCACCTTAACTCGACTTGCTTACTTGTCGAGTTCTCAACACTCGACTTGCAATTGTCGAGTTTTGAACACTTGACATACTAAAAAAAAACAATATTTTTCTAAATTGTTTTCAAACTACAATATTTTTCTAATTAGTTTTAAAAACAACAATATTAATCTAAATTTCTTGTGTCGCAAAATTCATTTACATTAATGTAATATTAAAAAAAAAAAAAGACTTAGTTTAGAATTGCTATAGCTATTAAAATAATTTCCATTAACTATACTTCTACAAAAATCAATTGTAAATAGTGCTTAATAACTTCTAAATGTAAATACAAAAAAGCATGGTAAATTCTAATTGTAAACCCAAAAATATTGGAAAATTCATACAAATTTTTATTGGTTTAGCTGTAATGACCAAAATAGACATTGTTATTTAAATTTATATGTTTATATTTAGTATATAAATTGGTATTACTTAAATAATTAGATTTTTTGCACTAAGAAAACTGTTTAGAAATTCTTTTTTTTTCCTATAAATTACAAATTATTTTGTTTTATTACTAAATTGTAGGGGAGAAAAGGTCAGGAGGAGAGAGTGAAACAATGAGAGATTGGAGGAAATAATCCAAGAAAATAGAAAAAATATTGAACCCATTTCTCTCTAGGGTCTTTCTACATGAAATTTTCTTTTAGATTTTATTTTTCATTCACATACTATTTGAAAATTTTTGTCCCTATTTTTCTCACTATTAACTACTCAGAAGTGATGCTTTTTTCTTTTATTTTGAATTTCAATGTAATAAAAAAAAAAAAAAAGTCTTACAGTCCTTTTTTTTTTTTTTTTTGAAAAGCAGTCCTAGTTCATATTTAATTTAAAGAGATGATGAAATCTAACCAAAGAAAAAAGAGATACTTTGAAGATAATGAAGTCAAAAAGAAAAAGAAAATTTAAATAACAAAAAAAAAAAGAAAAGACAAATCACATGAAGAGGTAGGATTTGTATGAAAAAAAAAAGGAAAATAATGGAAAGAAGTTATTTATGATTATTCGAAAAGTTAGAACTAAAAGCTAGTTTAGGAGATTTTGAAATGGATTTTATATAATTTTTTTAAAAAAAAAATCTATATTACCGAACACCTTTGACAGTTAAAGAATTTTTCGAAATTACTTTTTTTTTTTTTTTACTCTCACCGCAATCCCAAATGGTACCTAAAACAAACCCACAAGTATAACATATTTCTCAGGAGACATTAAAGTTTTAGAATATGATGAAAATTTAAAGTTGAACATAACAGACTACATAAAGAAATACTTAGTTTCTTCTCATTCATTATATTATCCTTCGTTCGTCCTCTGTAATTTCTTATTTTGGTTGTTAGCTCAATTTCTTGCTTTGTGGCACTAATGAAGAAGTTTTGTAGGTTGTAGCCATAGACAACAATGCAGACATGGCAACAACGTAGATCGACGGCGTGGATTCAAAGGTAGGCATAGTAGTTGTGGTGGTTGCTCAAGGTATGTTCTCATTGTTGAATTGTAATGTTTAAAAAGGATTTTTAATGAAAAACAATACTTGTTGAGTCACTAAGGGACAAGTGCAAGACATTAAAGTAATACACATATCAAAACTGAATATACTATGGTAAACAAGCCTAAGCTCTTGCATTTTTTAGGGAGGGAGATAAAAATTCTGGAAAATGTTGTCCCATAATAATGTTAACAAAATTTATAATCCTAGAGAAAGTTATTTCTGTGTCTCTTATAGAGAATTTGTGTATGGTGAAAATGAAACTCATTCAAGAGAAGAAAAGTCGAACAAAATCCACTTTGATTCTTTTTTTTATGCACTTAAAATTGAAGATAGTAATCAACCTTAAAATTTCTCTTTTATCGTTGTTGTTGATTTAACCACTCGGTTTCACGTTGTTGGTTTTTTAACACGATTCATTTTACTTCAAACTTACTTATTGTTGCACAATTTTACTCTCTTAAAAAGAAAAAGTCTAAAAAATGATGGAAATTTTTAGAGAAATGAAGCTCATTATTTTACAATCATACACTAATTTAACTTCTAATAAAAAGTTCGTGAATAACACTCCTATAGTAATGTTGCAACATCACTATTTTAGTATGAAATATTGAAAACTTAAAACAAAAATATTAGTAGCTTTAAGAAACACTCACTAGCTTTTTTTTTAATTAAAAAAAAAAAAAAACTATGGACCTAAAGTAGAAGATTAAGAGATAATTAAAGACTTAGATATATTAAGGACATCTTCTCATTTGTTGTGTAGCTTCTCTTCTAGGTGGTCTCTCATTCTTCTTGAGCATTTGCATTTGTTAGATTTTCCAAATTGAAAATGGAGAAGTAACCCTTTGAATAAATTAAAGTTGAAACAATCATAAAGAAGAAGACTATCTTAAATTGAACTATTTTATTGTATTTTTATTGTATAACGATAACAGGAGAATGGGATTAGATTCTACCTAAACTGTCTCTAATCATTACTCTATCAAACACCTATTTCTTGTGCATATCAAGCATCACCTAATAATAATGTGTCGTGTGACAAATTTTTTTTTTAAGAAAATGAATTGTTTTTATTTTAAATTTAGTGTGTAAGTATAAGGGGAGAATGAAATTAAGTATATTCTATGCTATACCTAATCATTGCGCTATAAAAAGAAGAAAAAAAGTGTTCATTTTTTTCAACACCCAAGTAGTACCCAATAATAATGTGCCATATTGCAAAAAAAAAAATTAATTAAATTATTTTTATTTTATTTTTACATAATGATAAGGGATATTAGGTGAGGTTGCACCCATTTTTGTATAATCCGGCATTCATTTTCTTTGCAACCCAAGTAACACTTAATAATAATTTGTCATACAACAAAAAAAATTGAATTATTTTTATTTTATTTTTAATGTGTAAGGATAAGTGAGCATTAAATTAATGCAACTTAAGCTACACATAATCATTGTCCTATCAGAAGAAAAAACTTAGGTGTTAGAAAGCACAGATACTTCTAATTGTGCAGAGAATCGGTATCAGATACGGATGCGATACGGATACGTCCAGATACGTCGTGTATCTGCTTCCAGATACGTGAAGATGATACATTGGTCAATTTTTTTTCAAATTTAAGTCCAACCACTTAAAAAGTCCAACCCGCAGCCCATTTTATTTTAGTGCATGTTTAGGAGTGATTTTAAAATCATCAAATATCACTTTTTTTCATTTTTAAAATCACTCGAAAACACACTTTTAATTACTCAAAATTAATTTAGTTTTCAAATTTACACTTTTAAATGCAATTTTCATATCATCAAAATTAGTTTTGAAGGATTAAACATGTTTCACCAATGATTTTGAAAATGACAAAAGTGATTTCAACTGTTTTAAAATCATTCCAAACATTAAAAGTCCACTTAAATTGAGCAATCCAAAAAAATAAATTAAAAAATGATAAAAACATAAAATTAAAATTAAAAAAAAAACCCGTAATGTAATTAATCTTCATTTTTTCTTCTCTCACTATTTAAATCATGATTCCCCCTTCATCCTGAATTTCATTCTTCAATCTTCATCTCCTACTTCTTTCCTACCGTCTAGTCGCTCAAACAATCACTCGACGTAACTGGAATTTTTTTCAAGTTTTCACTTTCTTTTTTAATTTATTTTAATCTAACTTAAAATAAAGTATTATAGCATTTAATTAACATATATTATATATATATTATATATAATTATATATTATATATATATATATATATATATATAATATATATATATTATATATATATCGTATGTTCAACGTATCCGTATCTTAGTTTTTTAGAAATTAACGTATCGCCGTATCGTATCCGTATCATGTATCTGTATCTATGTCTGTGCTTCTTAGCTTGGGTGCAACCTATACTCCATCAATCTTTTGTGCAGCATGCTATACTAATGTGCCATGTGGCAAATTTTTCTAAAAAAGTTTAATTATTTTTTTTAATCATTGCCCTATCAAGAAAAAAAAAATTGTGCAACCCAAGCAGCATCTAATAATAATGTGCCTTGTGACACTTTTTTAAAAAAAATGAATTTATTTTTTATTTTGTTTTTATTGTGTAAGGATAAGGGAGTAAGAAATTAGCTGCTAAATTTTCTATAGTGCTATAATTTGAACAATTTTTCATGCTATCTTCACTTATTATGTGCCACGTCAACATGCTTTTAAAATTAGGATGTGACTTGCTAACATTTATGTGAAGTCCACAAATATTTATGAAACCAAATTTATAGTGTGAATAAGAGGATTATGGTACTCCTGCAACTTAGACTCCGCTCACCTTTTATGCAACTCAACACCTAATAATAATAAAGTCACATGTGACAATTTTTTTAAAAGAAAATTAGAGTAATTTTATTTTATTTTTTGGGATTATGTGCACCCTATCGGAAGAAAAAAAAAAACTTAATTGCACTCTTTTTTTTTTAGCCCAAGCAGCGCCCAATAATAATGTGTCATGTTGAAAGTTTTTTCAAATAACTAAATTGTTTTTATATTTTTTTTAGTGTGGAAGTATAAGGAGAGCATGAGATTAGACATGTTGCACCTATTTATTGCCCTATTAGGAAAAAAAGGACTTGGATGCACCTATATTTTGTGTAGTACCATCTAATAACAATAATGTGCCATTTGATAAATTTTTCTATAAAAGAATTGAATTATTTTTTGTATTAGCTTTAGTGTGTAAGGATAAATGAGCATGAGATTATGTGCAACCTCAACTCCGCTCATTTTTTGTGCAGTCCAAGCAACACCCAATAATAATGTGTCACATGATAATTTTAATAAAAAAAATTAATTATAAAAGAAAAAGCTTGGTTGTACCCAATTTTTTACACATCACTCAATAATAATGTGATATGTGGCAAAAAAAATTAAATTTTGATTATTTTAATAAGATTAGGTGCGCACGTTGTCTTTGTGTATATCGAAAAAACCAATAAACTTCTTAAGTTCGACCATTGTGTGTGCAATATAAGGGGACAATGGAATGCAACACCTCGCCACCTTCCCTTCCACTTAGGATGTCCTGGCCCCGCGGGGACCCACCCAAACAGGACGGGGAATCCTCAAATACGGGGAATGGGGAAGCGAGTGGGGAATTTTTTTTTTTCATTTACATTTCGGGGCAGAGGACGAGGATTATATTCCCCGACCCCGTTCCCAAGTCCCCGCCCCGCCCTGAACAGCCCCAAACAGGATGGGATCCCTAAATACACGGGGAATGGGGGAGGGAGGAGTGGGGAATGTTTTCCCCCATTTACATTTTGAGGTCAAGGACGAGGATTATATATTCCCACCCACCCCGCCCGGTGCCCGCCTCGAGTCCCTGCCCTGCCCCGAGTATATATATATATTTATATATATATTATAAAACCCTAAAGTAAACTTCATATTCCTCGCGTCGTCTCACAGTCCCACCCACCCACCAAACCACCTTCATGCTTCACCTTCCTTATTCCTCCATCTCAGTCCCATCCTACCTTCCTCGTTCCTCTGCTTCCTCATCGTCTCACTGTTTTCCTCGTCGGTCTCACGCGTCTTCCTCGTTGTCTCACCGTCTTCCTTGTTGTCTCATCAAACTCGATCAGTCTTCCTCGTTGGTCTCACGCATCTTCCTTGCTGTCTCACCATCTTCCTCGTTGTCTCATCAAAATCAATCAATCTTCCTCGCCGGTCTCACGCGTCTTCCTCACGGTCACTAGTCTCATCGTCTCACTGTCACACGTCTTCCTTGCTGTCTGATCGTCATACATCTATCCCTCTATCAGATCTATCGTCTGAAGTATCATCGGCGTCTTTTTGTCCCAAGGTATGTCTGAAATTTGAATCTCTCCTTTCTGATCTGGTTTGTGTAAAAGATAAAATGAGTTATAGTCATTCGTTTGATTTTTGGTATATCTGAATCATTAGAAATCTGAAGGTATGTCCGATTTTTGGTATGTCTAATCTCTGATCTGATATGATCTGTTAGAAATTCGAAATTGATTTTTGGTATGTCTAAATCGTCCCTGGTCGATCTGATTTATGTCCGAATTTGATATGTGAAGAAGATAAAAATGAGTTATTGTCATTGTTATTGGTTCTTACATTGTTTGTCAAAATAAGTTACTGTATTTGATAGAAATCCGAACTCCGAAGGTATGTCCGAAATCTGAATCATCCTGTCGAGTTTTGTTGTTCGATCTCTGGTGTGCAAATTTGATTTTTATTACTGTGTTGTTCAATTTTTTATATACGAATTTGAAGTGTACAAATTTGATTTTTGGTGTACAAATTCGATTTTGTGATTGTTTTGTTACTATTTGACTATTTGTAGGTGAAATTTAAAAATGACTCTATCGAATAATAATGAGTTAGAACAAGGTGGTTCAACTCCAACATCTATGAACATGAGCGAATCAACCCCAATAAACAGTGTTTGTAGTGGCAATGATCAATTTACACCTATTACATTAGATACTTATGATAATGAGGATGTACTAAAAAGTAATAGGTTGACGTCAGTAGTATGGAATCATTATAAAAGACTAAAAATAAATGACACCATGAAAACGATACGTAACTATTGTGGAAAAAAGTTAGGATGGGAATCTAAAAACGGAACAGAGTATTTACATGACCATTTCAAAATTTGTCCCTTATGGAGACAAAGAGACATTAGGCAATCATGTTTGAGACCCACTAAAACTAATGAAGGAAATGTAGTCCTAAATCCGACCCTCTTTGATTATGAAACTTCTAGAAGAGACCTTGCTTGTGCTATAATTTTACATGAATATCCAATAAACATGGTTGAACACAAAGGATTTAGAAAGTTTTTTAGTGGTGTTCAACCGTTGTTTAAGATGATTTCAAGAACCACGATGAGGAGAGATATAATTATAATTTATGAAGAAGAGATAACTAAAATAATGAAGTTTTTGGAAAATAGTAGAAGTACGGTTGCTCTTACTACAGACATGTGGACCGCGTCTAACTAGAAGAAAAGATACATGACAATCATTGCACATTTTATTGATGATTCTTGGGCCTTGAAAAGCAGAATTTTAAGGTAATTTCAATCTTTTATGTTATTATGTATTTTTTGTTCATTAGGTAATTTTCATTTCAACATATTATTACATAATACTACTATACTAGGTTTGTACATATGTCACATCCACATACTGGACAGTTACTTTCTGAAGCATTCATGGAGTGTATTTTTTATTGGAACATAGATCGTAGATTATCCACTTTAACAGTAGATAATTGTTCAACAAATAATACAATGGTTGATATTTTATTAAGGAAGTCAGATTTAAGGACACTGTGGTTGCATGGAAGTTTGTTCCACATTCGTTGTTGTGCATATATTTTGAATTTCATAGTGAAAAATGGTTTGGCTGTAATTTCGGATGGTATAGAGAAGATTATAGGCACTATTCATGTCTGGACTTTTTCTACAAAAAGGAAGGAAAAATTTGAAGGAGTACGTCAATTACAAATTCCATACTAAAAAACTAAGTCTTGATTGTGTTACTAGATAGAATTCAACATTTGTGATGCTCAAAACTGCTTTGGAATACAGGGATGTTTTTCCTCGTCTAAAACAACGTGAACCACTATACACTTGTCTTCCTTCAGATACTTATTGGAATTTTACTTGATGACGGGGTTGTTTTCTGGGTCAAGTTATCCAACCTCCAATGTCGTTTTTGAAGAAGTTTGTGAAATTAGGTCGAAACTTTCTAAGTGGCTTAATTTTGATGTTGATGAGATACAAGTAATGGCATCAAGAATGATTACTAAGTTTGAAAATTATTGGAGTGTGATTCATGGTGTATTGGCTATAGCTACAGTATTAGATCCTAGGTTTAAGATGAGATTGATCCAGTTTTATTTTCCTCAAATCTATGGATCTCGTCATACTATTGAAATTAAACGTGTTAGAGACTTGTGTTGTGATTTGATGAAGTTTTATAGTTCAAATTCAAGAACAATAGAAGAACCTCAACGTTTTACATCTACAATTAGTACTTCTTTGACTTCAAGGCGAGATGGAAGTAGTAGTTCAACTTTTTTTGTTAATAGGAAAGATCAATATCTCAAGTTTGAAGAGTTTGTTAATAATGTTGAAAATGATGTTGACAATGTCAAATCAGAGCTCGATCATTATTTGGATGAGTATCTTCTACCGCGGTCGGATGACTTTAACATTTTGCAATAGTGAAAGTTGAATGGAGTGAAGTATCCTGTTTTGTATCAAATTGCAAAAGATGTTCTAGTCATTCCTGTCACTACTGTTGCTTTTGAATTTGCATTTAATATTGGTGGTAGACATGTAGGTCCACATCGTTCTCAAATTCATGAAAATTTATTGGAAGTTTTGATGTGTACTCAAGATTGGTTATAAGCGGAAGGTAAGAATTAGTATTATTGTTTAATTTATTTAATAAAATTTTATTATTCACAATTTGAGATCTATTTTTTTTTTTACATGTCTTAAATAGATAAGCATACTCCTATAGATGCTAAAATTTTGGAAAATGTTCTTGAGGATCGAGATCCAGATGATGTAAGTTATAAGTTCGTGTATTATTATTATTATTATTATTATTATTATTATTATTATATTAATATGTACAATATTTGTGTTTTTTTTTTCAGTAATCATCCCTTACAAAGTTGGATGAAATTTGTTGATGGCAACTTGGTCTGACTATATTATTGTCATGTTGTTGTTGTCATGTCGTGTCTTATAAAAATATGTTGTTGTTTTTATGTTGTAACTTTTCTTAAAATAATTATGGATGGATGTTTTTATTATTTAAGTTTAAGTTGACTTTTATTGAGAATAATTGATGGATTATGGATTGATGTTTTTAATAGAAAAATTGATAATATTCTATTGAAATTTGAACTAAGAAATATTTTCTTTCAATTAAAATTGCATTGAAAAAGTATATATTTGATTAAAATAAAAAATAATAAAACAAAGGCGGGGAATTTTTCCCCATGGGAAACCCAATCCCCACGGGGAATCCTCGTCCCGTTCCCTGCGGGAAAATTCGTGTGGACGGAGAGTGGTATGGGGGCGGAGATGGCTTCCCTGTCCTCACCCCGTCCCGTGGACATCTCTACTTCCATTATCCCATCCTTTCCATTTGTTTTTATATACACGCTTGTGAAATAAATCAATAAATTTAACTTTATACTACATTTGTGTAAAGTCATTTTTCATATTTTGTCGGTTTAATTTTTATAAAGTTCGAAATTCTTTCAAATAGTCACAAATAATCATTCAATCACAAATAATCATTCAATCATATTGAATGGTTAAATATGTTAAACTCGATATTATTGTATAAATCATCTCAAAGATCTATGTCTAAATTTATAAAGAAAGAAATAAATAAATTTCCAAAATTTGAATGTAATATAAGAATCTTTTTCCAAAAAATACATACAAAAGTCTGTTTAGTAGATCATTTGAATTAAGTACTTTTTTAAAAAAAATTGTTTTAAGATTTTGTAATTCTCATAACAACACTTTTATATTTTAATTAAATTAAATTTTTTTTTAATTTAAAAATTTAAAATAAATAATTATATTAAATTTTAAAAAAAATTAATAAATATAAATACTTCGTGTTATAAAATTCGTTCATTTTTAATTTAAATGTGTATATTGTATGTTTCCAAGAAAATATATGTAATATCTTGCCAAAATTAATGAATTTGAGTGCTTAGATTATCCTCGTGCTTCTGCTGCTGTTGATACAATCCTTCACAAATGATCAAATGAGTCAAAACAACAAAAAGACTCAATAGACTCGTGAGGACTAGGGAAAGAAAATTTAAAAAAAAATATATTTAAAATACCAAGAGTTAGAACAAGGCGAGGTCTTTCTACCTCTAACTTTATCATCTAGATGTCGTCTGTTTAGGCTTGGGATCCTCCTTAGCCTCATAAACTGGGAAGTTATGGTGTGACATCCTCATCATTAGAGTAGTAGCACTCCACAAGGAACTCCGCCTCCGAGGTACAGACGATGGGCTGCTCTGGCACGCTTTCCAATCTTTGCAGGACTTCTATCAGCTGGGAAACATGGTCGGTCATGCTTTGCATTTGAGCTTGAACGTCATGTTGAAACTGAAGAGAGATATTAGCAAGTTCAAAAATTAAGAACTCCAAAGTCATACTTGGGCACGAATCCCCAGGAAGTGGTTCCTTCTTCTCCACTCTGTCAACGTAGACTACCTCATTCCTTTAAGCCTCTACAAAATCCAAGGAATGGCCTAGCAACATGAAGGAATTCTAAATTTAGAAAACTAGTGAGTAGAAGCGGATCGTTCCAAATCTCATTGTGAAATAACGTAAACATTTACAATTAGTTTTGCATTGAAGACTAAATTGCAGCATGTTACTTAATTAAAAACAAAGAATCGAGTATAATACCTTTGAAGTACCCTTTTTTCCACGTATTCCCTCGATCAAGATCGAACGCGTTGAACAACACGAACGCAACGAGCAAACTGAGCAAACAACACGAACTAGAAGATCCTCAATCACCACCAAGTATAACTCGATCCTCGATCAGAACTGGACACCACCACTCGATTGCCTTCGTATTCTCGGTGTGAGAATTCATGAGTTGTGGGCTCTATATGGATTTAGGTAGAGGGATGGAGGAACTAGACGATCGAGTATGCAACAGAAGAAGAAGAAGTCTATCGTATAGACTTGGTACTCAATTGTGTAGCAAGCGAGTAACTATCGTATAGTAAACTTGACGCCTATCGTTTACTCTCTTGAATTTGAAAAATGATCACTTGATGCATGTGTAGTGTGAAATGAAAATGAAAAACTATTTTTCAACTTTATCTCGCCAGTTTCCATAACTGTCTAAAACCACTCACTAAGGTGGTTATTTGAGAAAACGAATGATTAATTATCTCATAACTAATATATTATAAATAAATATGTACAAATTTTATCATAAAACGTTTTCATAAATTAATTAATAAAATTTTTTATTCAATCTAATTTTTAAGTAAATAATTACAACTAGATTTATTATCAATAAATATATTATCCAACATATTTTAAACAATTATTTAAATTAGACTTCAACTTTTAAATATACTATCAAACACATATTTGAAGCACATGAAATAAAACTTAATTTTTATCGAGTTTATTGTTTCTAATTTCTTTTTCCAAGTTACTAACTAGACACATGTTATTTTCTAAAAAAAAAAAATACTTTGGTCTTTTTAAAATTAAAAGGAAAAATACTTTTGAATTCTAAAAAAATTGTTAAAACAAAAATTTTAACTGGCACAAAAATATGTAAAAATTTTTATTAATTAAAATGAGAGTTTTTTTAAAAGAAATATATGTATATATAAGCAATTTAATATTTTATATAATTATTTCATTTGTATAAAAGATTATATTAGATTTAACATACGATTTTCATTTTGGGTTGCTAATTTTGCTCTAATTTATCCTCAGTGGCAGTTAATACACATTGTTATTCAAAGAAAAACACTGTCGTCGGCAAAACCAGTAGCCTAAAATGGTTCTTCGTTTCTTGCTCATTCAAACATAATTTGTAATTATATAATTTATTCCATCTTTTTGTCTGAGGTTTAAATTATTTTAGTTTGGGTTATCATAGTAGTGTTTGAAGTGTAAACTATTTTAGTTTGAAGAAGAAATAGTAAACACGATAGCAAATAATAAGAAAATTATGAATGTAAAATAGTAAAATCTAATAATGTTGACTGTAGCTCATTGATGATTATAAAATAGTATATATGGTAATAAGGGATGGTTATTATAGTTTTAGCATAATTTTTGTCTCAAACGTCCATTTATCGAGTGTATTAAGTATGTTTTCTATTTTATTTTTCACCAAATAATGCAATAGACATAGTTAAAAAATGACTTTCATATTCTAGCAATACAGTAATAACATGTCTAAAATGAAAACGCTGATTATCTATTTAATAACACAAATTTATTACTATTTGCAATCTATGTGTTATAAAATTTTAATATATAACCTCTTTAATAGAAATTGATATATGGTTTTATTAAATATTGTTAGTTATGTTGTTCATTTAATGAATTTAATCGTATCTGTATATATTACTATTAATAATTTGTAAAAATAGATACAAAAAATTTCTCACTTATTCCAATATTGTATTTGAATTTCTTTAATTCCGATATTGTTTAATTTAAAAAATATATATATACATTTGAATTATTTTAATATTTTTAATCACAATTTAATAGAAAAAATCTAAAATCTAAAATCTAATTAAAAATTTTATTCTCACACAAATTAAAATATTGTAAAAATCTTAAATAAACTAATTTATTTTAGTTTAAATCAAATAAAGTTTTTGTATAAAATTCACAAATATCTATTCAATTTTAGAGGTTTGTTTGCATCTCCAAACTATAACATATTTTACATTTTTAATAATTTATTTTAAGAAAATTATTTTATTAACCGCAATTTATGTCTACCATAAGGACATCGATAGTGATTTTGAAAACCTAAATCTCAAATCTAATTTGATAATATAGGATAATGATTCAATTATTTTTTATTTAATAAATAAATAGCACCCATATATATATATAAATAAATAAGTAAAAAAAAAAAAATCTTAATAGGAATAAACAAAAAGAAAAAGAAAAAAAATCATAAAAAATGAAACAAATGAAAAATTGGAAAAGAATCGCATGTATGAAGCTTAATAAGAGAAAAGATAAATATGATGTCACATATTGTTTCTGAATTTTTTATTAAAAATTTAAAAGAGAAAAACAAAAAAATATATATGTGAAAGTTTAATTGAGATGCTTACTTCTAAAGTAAAGAAATATTAAATAAAAAGTTAAGAAAAATCTAAAAATAACTAAAAAATAATCTTTAATGAAGAAAGGAAAAAAGAAAAAGTTGTAGAAGATACCTACCTGAAGTTGAAACTTGTAGATGAGGTCTAAGAATAAAGAAAACAACACAAAAATGTAGGAATAATGATGAACCAAATTATATATATATAATGCTACAAAAAAATTAAGAAGAATGTATTTACAAAACTAAAACCAAAACCAACACAGAAATGATCAAGAATAAGAATAAGAAAATAAAGAAAAGATATAGGATGAAAATTGAAGGTTTAACTATAGAGCAAATTTTGATTTGAAATCTTAATTTGATTTTATAAAATTAATTTTGGATATGTGATTGACATGATATTTATTAAAAAAAAATAAAAAAAAGATAATGATTATATAATTTTGAAATAATAAATTATTTAATTAATCTTTATTACTAGTGAGATCTCATCCAAACCATACCTAAGAGGATTTATTCGAAAGAGTTTTTTTTAATCACTTGTGACGTGATTGGGAGAAATTTTTAGACAGTATATAGATCTTTATATTGTGATTGAGAGAATTTTTGTAATTATTTTTAACATGATGTAGAGATTGTGATTTTTTTTCTTTTTCTTTTAAAAGTGATTTAGAGTTTTTTAATTTTTTTTTTTTCATAATAGTTTTAGATTTTAGATTTAGGTAGTATATTCATCTGCTTATTTTTTTTTTTCATTTTATTGTGGATGATAAACTATTTTTAAAAAATTTTTCTTTTAGACGTGATTTGGTGTTTCTTAATTCAATTTAATTTAAAAATTTAAATATAAAATTATCTAAGATAGTTTTATAACTTCCATAGAACAAAAAGGAAATCATTGTCTCTCCCATAACCAATTTAGATAATTTATATTATTCTTATGGAAACATAAGTTAATAATTGGTGTGATTTAAAAAGATAAAAAATAAATAATGTTTGTATTTTTGTAATTTGTGAACAAACTGATTGTATTTAAATAAAAAGAGCTATATATAGTTACTTTTAACTTGTAATTTCCATTATAGTTTATATCTTTCTTTAATCTAGTTTTCTCAACACATGCATTCTAGTAAACGACAAAAATTGTATAAATTAATCATTTTCAAACTGGTACTTTTTTTTGTCAGTTTTTTTTTTTATCAAAATTATAATATTGGTTAAAGTTAATTAGAGTTTATTTTAATTATTATTTTTTTTCTTATATCTTTTTCTTATCTAGTTTTTTTTTCAATTTTTTTTCTTTTATGTTTCTTTCCTTTGTGAGTCTATTGGAGTCTATTTATTTTTTATTTAATTATATTTTGATTAAGTTGATTATTCAATAATATACACAAATTAATATGGTATCAGAGCCCTAACTCCTAGGATTTATACTTTTCAGTCCCTGCTTTTGTCCAATCTCTGCCTTCATCGATCCGCCATCAACAAAGACAGATCCAGACATGTCATCTTGCTTTAGTGCCTCCTTTTTTCCGTCGACAGCCGCAGCGATCCAGTTCATATCTATGCTTATCCATGCTAGAATCCAAATTCGATGCCACCTTGTCGAAGCCCAGTTTAGCGTCGTTTCATCTTCGTTCGCGTCGCCACTCTACTCAGTCAGTATCGCCACATCTCACCCCATTCTCTATTGCGTTTATGCTTGACCTTTGCCCCGCATACGAGATCTATCGTCATCCACCATCAGCTCTGCCACGTTGACGAGATCTAGATCTGAAAATCAGTGCAGCCTATACCAGATCCATTCATGGGTTTCCCACATGCTCAGATCCACGTCGTTTTCCCCGACCCAGATTCATACTGCTCTGCCCCTGCTCCGTCCATGTAGCGCTGCCTTACCTGTCACAACTCAATCGATCGTGAAACCATCTGCGCATAGCCCATCGACCTCTACCCAGATCTTTTGATGTCGTACTAACGACCCAATTCCAAATGAAAGATTTGAAAGAGGCGCAGTTTGTTCTAGGCGTTCATATCTTTAAAGATCAAAAGAACAAAACACTAGCTCTGTCTCAAGCATCGTACATTGACAAGATGTTTGTCCATTTTTCGATGTAAAACTCCAAAAAAAGTTTACTCCCTTTCAGGCATGGAGTTATATTGTCTAAGGAGCAGTGTTCTAAGATACCTCAAGAGGTTGAGGAAATGAGACGGATCCCCTATGCATCGGCTGTTGGTAGCCTTATATATGCAATGTTATGTACTAGACCTGACATCTGCTATGTAGTGGGGATAGTTAGTAGATATCAGTCTAATCAAGGATTTGATCACTGGATCGCTGTTAAGAACATCCTCAAGTATCTACGAAGAACGAGGGACTACATGCTCATGTATGGTTCTAAAGATTTGATCCTTACAGGATACATGGACTCTAATTTTCAGACTGATAAGATTCTAGAATCTACATCAGGATCAGTGTTCACTCTTAATGGAGAGACAGAAGTTTGGAGGAGCACCAAGCAGGGGTGCATTGTTGACTCCACTATGGAGGCTGAGCACGTAGCGGCTTGTGAAACTGCTAAGGAAGCTATGTGACTCGAGAAATTCCTGACTGAGCTAGAAGTGGTTCCAAACATGTTTAAGCCCATCACTCTTTATTGTTATAACAGTGGTGTTGTGGCTAATTCCCGAGAGCCTAGGAGTCACAAGCGCGGGAAGCACATAGAGCGGAAGTCATCTTATCCGAGAGATTCTGCATCGAGGGGACGTAATCGTCATGCAGATAATTTTGGAGCACAACATTGTTGATCCGTTTACAAAGGCCCTCACGGCTATGGTGTTGAGGGCACCTGCAGAGTATGGGTCTATGGGACAGGCCCCATCTAGTCTAGGGCAAGTGAAAGATTTTGTATTGGACGCGTATTGTGCCCTAATTTTTTTTTTTTTTTTTTTTTGTACTTTTATATTAGTGAGACTTTTATATTGTACACTCTACTAGCTTTAGGACAAGTGGGAGATTGTTGAGGTTGATGCCCTAAATCTTGTGGGTCTTGTAGTTTGTAATTGTAATATACAAACATTTATTTATTTAATAAAATATGAAATGTTTTATTCGACATTTAGCAGCATTAACCCACAAACCAATAAACTAACATCTAAGGTTATCTTTTATAGCTTAAACATGTATGTAGAGACGTACAGGTGGATCATGTTTAAGTGATAACCTAAATGGTCTATAATAAATGGATAAGGCTGGGTACCTTATCCGTGTGACACTACGAATACGACCCGCTTTGTAGATGTTACAATTGTTGTAAAGTGCTACAAATGAACTGATTCTAATCATTAATTCATGTGGAGACATGTGAGCGGAGGTATTCTATACAAAGGAGTTTGTATAAGACCAGACCACGAAATGACTAGTTTCATTATATAACACTATTAATAATAGAGATTTACATTTCACTAGGATGACCATAGGTGACATGACCTAAATCTTGAGTGAGTTGTGAACTCCGACTTATGAAGGTGGTCCTTTGATTTGTATGAGTGAGACTGGCCAGATCGCCGACTCAATAAGCCTACCATTTTAAGGATTCATCTGAATGGAGAGCTGGGAACACATCTACACAAGATGAAATGCACCCCTTCCCGATAAATTGCTCCCTTAAGGGCTGATTCCAGGGTTTGAACAATGTGGCACCACACCATCTCTTGGCTCGAGAAGGGTTTGGTCATAGTTGGATTATGACTTGTTCATTAGAGGGATTAGTGGTACTTAAGGAGTTAGATGTAACTATAGGGGTAAAATGATAATTTTGGCCCAATTGTGCTTACGAGCAATTTGTGAAGGGTCATCGCACTATTGACTGGTTATATCCAATGGACACATAAATATATCTATAATGCAAAGAGTATAGTTGTCGATCTTCAGTGGAGCAACCGACAGTTAAGGGATGTTGAATAATGAATTAATAATTTAATTAAAGGAGCTTAATTAATTATTCAAGTACCATTAGAGCTTTAATCTACAGATCCATAAGGTCTTCTCTATAACTCAACAGGGATTATTAAGAATTAATTTTGGATTACTTTGAATTGTTTAAATTAATTGAAGAAATTAATTATATGTGATATAATTAATTTAAATTAATTATATATGATATGATTAATATAATGTATTTGATACATTATAGTGTAAAGTTTATTTAGAGAGAAATAAATTTGAATATGATTCAAATATTAATATATATTGATGAGATTCATATAACTAAATTTAGTATAAAGTGATTTATATTAAATACCACAAATGATTAAGAGAATTAAAACCAAAGGATATATTGTATTTGATACAATATAAAAACTATAGGTTATATGTTATATATGATATAACATATATATATATATATATATAATAAGTTAGTTATTATATATATATAATTGTTATTTTAATTAAATTAAATTTTAAATTTAAATTTAAAATGAGGGAAATAACTTTTCTCCCCTTATTTCTCTCATCAGATCGTGGTGAAGTGATTCAATTTGAGAGGCTCTCCTTCTTCTTCACAGAATATCCATCGTGAGAGCTCTCTGTAATTTTTCTCAGACACTTCTCCTCTTTATCTCTACTCTCCGTCTCCCAAAACTCAGAGTTCACACCTCTTGAGAATTCTCTACTCATAAGAGAATACAGAGGAAACAATTATGGTGGTGTCCTCACTGTCGTTTTCATGATCAACTCGGAGAAGAGGAATCACACGAAGAACTTGTTCTTTAAGGGTACATATTTATCCTAACCCTAATTCCTATTTTTCCTTCAATTGCATGCTATAAATTTTGTGTATTTTGCATAATTATGTTCTGTAATTTTCCTTTTATGTAAAAAAAAAAAAATCAAAATTGGGATGATCTCCCCTTCCGCTACGGAACTTCACCGTTCCTTGATTTATTTGGGTCAACCATACTACATTGAAAAACTACTAAAGAGATTTGATAGTTACGATGATGCTCCTGTAACAACACCTTATGATGCTAGTATAATCCTTAAGAAAAATAAAGGAGATAGTGTTTCTCTGTTTGAATATGCAAAGATTATAGGAAGTGTTATGTTTTTTATATATTAGACCTGTTATTGCATATATTGTAAGAAGATTTAGTATAAATACACATAATCCTGGTAAAGATTATTTGATTGCTCTTCGTCATTTATTATAGTATCTTAAGGGTACAATAGATTATTGTTTGCATTCTAATAATTTTCTATCATATTAGAAGGGTGGTGTAACTGGGTAACATAGAATGACGAAGTCAGCTTTATTAGTGGATATGTGTTTTTAATAGAAGATGTACCATTGTAGGGGGTTTTTGTACCAGTATATCTTTATTGTGATTCACAAGCTGACATAAGTATTGCCAAGAATAGTGTATATAATGCCAAAAGAAGGCCGAAGAAATTATCTTCTTGGAGTATGTAAGGTCCGAGAGGAACTTAGCAAATCCTCCCATTAAAGGCCTAACAAGGAGAGTAATTCTAGAATTTTCAACAAGTATGGGACTCAAATCCTTATGATGGTCCATAGCCCTTTAATGATCTATTGTAATAGACTTGATGATCCATAACCTTTTATCTGGGTGGTCCTAATACAAACTTGATGGATAGAACTAAAACCTTTAAATTTCATAGCTCTTTCTTTGGATGGTCTTGATATAGACTTGATGGAAAGTTGTAAAATCTTCATATCTCAGTTTTTGAGTGGTTTGTCTTTGACATACTTGATGAAGTTGGTCCAGGTATGGACTAGATATGAAGTCTTCATAGCTCAGTTTTTTAGTGGTCTATTGCAATAGATTTGATGAAGCAATATACAAAAATGTGAAGGTGTGGTCGCCTTCTATGAAAAATTTCAAGGGTCTTTTTCTAAAGCTTTCACATTGACCCAAGGTTTTATATGCATCACCTTAAATCACACGTCTTTATCTCGAAATTGATGAAAATTTGAGTAAAACGTATTGTGAAGGTCTCGACTACAGTTATTGAAAGTTCAAGAGGTAACTCACTCTCTTTAACAAAATTGTTGCCCTATTTCACTATGCATCAATTCAAATCGTCAAGATATTGATGTTTAAGTCTATTCTCCTATATTTTATATTTACTTAGATAAATTACTTACTACTTTTTTTATTGTCAGTCAGCGTGGGGGATTGTTGAGAATGACTAGTCAGTTAGTCATTTGTTGGAATGACTTGTCATAAAATTAGCTATTTAATTTAAATTTGAAAATAGATTTTTGTATTTAATTTATACATGAAACAGTTTTCTATTTAATTTATATATGAAATGTTTTTTTTATTTAATTTGGAAAAACGTTTTTGTTGGATTCTTATAAAAAGAAAAATGGTTATTTTAGTCTTTGAGGTGAAATTTGAGTTTTGCATTATTTCTCTCTATTTTAATGATTTAATTATGAACAAAGTTTTCATTCGATTCCACCCTTCTTCGATGAGTGCACGTTTGAGAAAGGTGTTGAGTTAACCTTAGGGAGCAATCAAATTCTGTCGATTTACACCGAAGTCGAGCTGATTTTACTTTCTTTATAGTGGTTTCCACAACATAGCAATTGAGATCCAAAATTGATTTTTTCGATACTCTATTTTTAACATTAGCAAAGATGAAAATATCCGTGGATATGTCCATATATCCATCGATATATCCGTAAATCGAAAGATTCAATATTAATATTAAATATTCATGGATATTTCTAACATCTTTTAAAAATGCTCGTAAAACATAAAAGATGTCATTTATTTAGTCCAATATCAATATCACTACTAATAACAATAATTCTAATTTAGTTTTGAAGTAAATCTTATAAATTTCGTGACTTAAAGAAATATTCATCGATGTCAATATTTTATTGATATATCCATGAAATTGAAATCTCCTTATCGACATTGATATTTTAATTCTTGTTAATATCAACATAAAGGTATGTAGATTGAATCTCCACTTATTGTACCGGCTTATTTCTACAATTAAAATTGAAATTCACCTATCTTCGATAGAAGACCTTATTTTTCATGCAATTACAAGTGTATTTATTCCTTCATACCTAGAGATGTCCAAAAAATCCGCGGGGTCGGGGCCCCACGGGGACCCGTCCGAATCGGGCGGGAAATCCAGTGGGGAATTTTTTTTTCCTATTTACAATTCGGGGTCGGAGACGGGGAATATATTCCCCGACCCCGACCTCGTCCCGACTTTTGTATATAAATTATAAATTTTTAATATATATATATATTCATATTAATATTAATATTGTAGAATTTATTAAAATTATTTAAGTTCAAGATTTTTATTACTTTAATTCTTTAGATGTTGTAATATTTAAGTTAGGATGCTCTAAATGTTGAATTCTAATTTTTACAAATTATGAGAATTTAGCATTTTAATTATATTTTTTAAATTGTATGTATATTATTGTTTTAATTAGTAAAATTGATAGTATTTCATTTAAATGAAAATTCCATTGAAAATATTTAAAAAATTGTAAAAAAATATATATTTAATCGAAATTAAAAAAAAAATGTTAGAAAAAAATAAAGACAGGAAATTTTTTTCCACGGGGAATCCCGTCCCATTCCCTCCGGAAAAATTGGCGAAAAAAAAATGGAATAGGGGGACGGGGACGGGAACGGGAAAGGTTCCCCATTCCCAACCCGTCCACTTGAGTTAGTGTTTTTTATTGAAATTTGCTCAACACCGTTGACGTACGTATATTATTAGATGATGAACGACTAACCAACTATACCATAAAATGCTCACTATTTGCGAGTACTCTTCGTTTATTTATTACAATTTAATTATTTAAGCTTGGCTTCAAATTGTCTCATTAAATAAATATGCATGGAAATAAACGAAAAGATAATATTTTACGATTCTAATTTATTATTATTATTATTATTATTTTCTTTTAATAAGGTGGTTATAAAACAACTATTTTGTTTGGAAAATAGAGGACTTAAAATAAAAATAAATAAATTAAGAAAAACCAAAATGGTTGTTTTAAGCCAAATAAAAACCATCTTCTTCTTAAGAATAGAAAAAATACTTTCAATCCATAAACTTTTATTAAAGTAACAATTTAGTCCCCAAATTTTAGTTTATAACGTTTTAATTTCTAAACTTTCAATGTTACAATAATTTAGTCACTACACTTGTATGTAACAATTTGGTTCTTGTAATTTCAAAACTGTAACAACTAAGTCCCAACGTAAATAAATTTATCAAAATTAGATGTCAAGCTTTATTATTATATGATTTAGAATTTGTATTATATAAAAATATTGAGTCTTTGTTGACTTATTTATGAAAAAAAAATCATTAAATCTCAATATTAATTTCTATAATAGGGATTAAATCGTTAAAAATTTAAAAGTACAAAACTTAAATTATTACATATTAAAGTCCCGTCAAAAACGATGGCCACAACCTATCTAAATACACCATGTAAATCCAAGCCATTTGTTAATTTTATCTTAAGAAAGATTGCATATTTTACAGCTATGTGAAAGCAAATTTACAACGTGTAAAGATAATTAGATGTAGTTAGATACCGTATCCTTGCTCCTCCGTAGAACGATTCTCCAGCCCAAAATTTTTTAATCATCTTCCAGATGGTTCCTGTCACTCCGAAGTTTTCTTATTATATAATCTGTTCCAAGAACATGAAGTGCCTGAAAACGAAGGAATAAATTTGAACAGTTTCAGCAGAACTTTTCCCTACCTCCTTCAGTGTCTGCTGTAGATATCTTGTAATTTCTGAGAATTCGGGTCTCAAAGATGGATCCTGCAGCCAGCATTTCTCGAGCAAATCCACGATCCTTGGATCAGCATGCCTCGGAATCTTAGGCCTCAGACCCTGAAGTTCATTTCCCAAATTACTTGTAATTTTAAATTCATGTGGATAAGAGAGTTCAATATGTGCGCTTGAATATTTCTTTGCAATATTGATCCACCAATATTCCTTCAAAGCTTTGTTAAATTGTTGAATTATGGTTAACCTACATTTTACATGACAATTCTAATTAAGTCTACGTGGGGAACAAATGGAATTTCAGTAGCGATATGTCTAACTTGTTGAATTTTGACAATACTAATACAGTTGTCTCACATTAGAAAAAATCACTCCAAACACTACAAAAGAAATATATGACTTTGGTTTCAAATTGTTCCAATTAGAAAAACATTTTAAAGTTTGAGTGTGATAACTCCAATTAAATTCATTTTTTATATTAATTTGGGAGTAGAGAAAATGGCGTGAGTAATACAAATATTTTTAGAGAGTTTTATCTCTGTAATTGAGATCGGGGATTTTGTGTGATGAAATTTTTTTCTAGTATGTGGTTTTTTTCTTCCCATTTGAAGTTCTTCTATATTATTCTCGTGGTTCTAGTTTTATTTCTTTCTTTTAATTTTTCTGGTGTATAGTAGCGAGAGGTTTATAGTTTATTTCTGGTACAAGATCCATACACGGTGACGACAAGAGGGGAATGAATAGTAGGGGAAGAATCGAAACAAAAGCGGCATTTTCATTATCTAATATTGTAGGAATAAGGAAATACCTTCTGAACCACGCCTATTGCTGCTTGTAACGGGGTCAAGTTATCATAAGGCAGCTGGCATTCCATACACAAAGTCATTGGTGCAACCCCACCATGGTTAGGAAGGAAATAAGAAGAATTCTTGCATTTTAAAACAAAAGCAATGGATTTACCTGTCCTGTAAGCAGCTCCCACAACACTATCCCAAAGCTATAAACATCAGCTTTATGATCATATGGTTTGTGCTCAATAACCTTGCATTCACCAACAAACAAACATCCTGGACTCAAACAATGAGGGAAAACTACCACCCCAATAAGGAATAGCAATGCATCAACAAATTATAGACTACAAACAAAAGATCCAAGTGGAGGAAAATATTTTAGTTTTGGCACCATAAGTGAATGGTATGCCAATATCATTGCCTCTTGAAATAGCGAGACATCAAGAGTGAAAACTTGCCTTCCAAGAGTTCTATGATCCCAAGTTCAAAGTAATACAAATAACTACTCTGAAGTATATTAACAACTATAAATCATTAATAACCATCCACAGGAGAACCAAATTTCTTCTTCTTTCTTAGTTCATTTTTAGAGTTCTTAAAACTATAGCACATCCTAAAACTTCCTAGGAACGATTGCCGTTCAAGCCATATTGGTGCTGCCGGCTGCATAATGCACATGTACCACATGACTATAAAAAAGTGATAATATGAGGTACACAGAAATCTGATTCGTTACACATTGCTTGAAAACTAAAATCTTCAATTTTCATGAATACCAATGCAGAAACTGATGTCAGAAGTAGGGTGAATTGTATAAACTTGCAGAATACAAACCTCTGGAGCCATCCAACGATATGTTCCAGTTTCTGCAGTCATCACACCAGATTGAGCTTGCACTCTAGCAACACCAAAATCAGCGACCTTTACAACCTGTCAAACATTTTGGTTTAATGTGGGGCTGGAGTAGGGAACATGGGGGAAATTTTATAATTTTAATTAAAAAGAAAAAAGAAAAAAGAGGCACGCTTAAGAAAGGGACCCCGGGAATAACTTAGTATACTAGGATTGACATTAGCTACTCTACACAATCAAATAATGATTATGCCTATAGATATTTATTGTAGGGAAGAAATATCATTGGAATCAAAATGTGTTTCAGGGCCTCAGTGCAGAGTAATGGCATTGAAATTTAAATGTGTCAATTTAAACATGTAATGGCTCGACTTTGCACCTACCCTACTTTCACCCTAAACAACTTCCTAGAAAATGATGAGTTTTACAGTGACTGTACTTTTAATCCTCATGTAACATTGCACTTTTAATGTTGAAAGGATTCAGGGTTGATCAAGAGAAAAAAGAATGGAATACATTACACTGTTCACACTCATTTCATGTCACACGCACAATTGAATGGAGGAAAATCAATTACATTAGCTGCAAAGATCAGTACAGTGTTTTTCATTATTCCATTATTGACATTAAAATGGGTCATCATTGTCATATAAATCATAGAAAACCAAACAGGTACATGGTATTGATCATAAAATTGAAAGTGACCAAAAAATGAAGTATTGCATGGGGGAAAAAAAAGACTAGTAGTATTGCATTGACATTACAGAAATCAGCATGAATCTGTAAGCACCTGATTAATGGTTATGAAATGAAGATACATAATATTGATCAAATTGAATAGCAATAGGCATGATTTGGTAAGTTATTAAGTACGTCTTATTGATCAACTCATGAAGTTAATGCAAATATTTTATTTCTTACCCCATATTCATCCATCAAAAGATTTGCAGCTTTCAGATCTCTGTGGATGATATTCTTTTGATGCAAATAGTTCATTCCCTTGGACACATCAACTGCCACTCTTAGTAAGGAAGGAAAACTAAGAACGCCCTTTTGTTGATGTAAAAAGTCGTGTATACTTCCACCAGACATGTATTCTACGAATCACGGTCAATTAATTTATACAATTATCATATGTGCAAATCAGACTTCATCAGTGTTATATCAACAAAATGTGTAATCAGGTTACCTGTAACAATGAGAAAGCTTGGAGGCTTGGTAGATGCACCAATAAACTGAAGAACATTCTTATGCCGAAGTTTTCTACAAATTTTAGAAACAAGAGAGCAAAAGATGAACTACCAAGGAGTGAAGGCTTAGATTCTCGACCACTAACAGGTACTTTTTGACCCAGGTAAATTGAACTCAACATTAGTTTCAATGTTAAAACAAAAAGATAAATTAATTATAGAAGTAACATGACATATTAATGTGTGGAGAAAATGACCTATACGCCAATAATATTTAGAGAATTAGCATAAAGCTATTTAGCGAAAAGATCACCTGATTAGCAAACTATCAGATTGCAATGATCACTTTTATATGAAGAGAACATACACGATACAAAAATAGAAAAAAATGAGAGAGCAGATAGCAGCATTGTGGAAATTAAACTGGGATATACCTCATGATATGAATTTCTTGAAAAAATTCCCGCCGTGCAGTCTCGTTCAAGTTCTCATCTTTTAGAAGTTTAATAGCCACATCTTGACCATAGAAGGTGCCTTTATACCTACACCATTAGCATCACACTTCTCAATAAGCATGTAAGCACAAATGGTGCATTACCGAAATTAACAGTAAACTCACAAGTCACTAAGAGATCCAGATGCAATTTTCTTCTCAAAGACTAGCAGGCTCACATCAATTTCCCATACATCAACTTCGTCCCTTGGAATGTTGACATACTTTGTGATGAACTTGACTCCAGATTTGTCTTGCTTCCCAGTATGGAATATACAAGGTGTGAATGGAGGATGCCTTTTCTATATAACTCAACTAATTAGAATTCAAACAAGATCTGAGACGAGGTATAACCATCCACAGGAGTATAACCTTTAACGAAAATATTGGCAGCTACCTGGATCTTTGATATTTCTTCTGCCAGTATATCTTTTAGCTGCTTGGTATCCTATAATTTCAAAACTCCGTGTAAGAAATCAGTTCATATGGATGGGATAGGTAATAATGTTTTAACACAATAACTCAAGAGCATTCTGAACTAAAAACATCTGCAGTCTCCTGTCCACAATCCATTCAATGTTAGGTGAAAATGAAAAAGAAAAGCTTTGGAAGACTATATTACCTCAATTGCCCAACCATCAACTACAAAAACATCCAAGGAAAAGCCATCTGTTGTTGAAAAAGCATGCGCTTCTTGAATATTCAACCCAATCTCAGAAAGTAAGGACGTCAACTGAAAAATTAATCTCTGTTATGAATGTCTTATATCTAATCACATATTTAGCTAAAGTGAAAGTCCAATAAATTATATCCACAACTAACTGATTTCAAAATATTGTGCTACAAACATAAGAACGTTACAGAAAGCATAAATGCTTAACCAAAAACATTAGTTCCTCCAACAATAATGACCCTTTTTACTAGTGGGTGTTCTCTTAAACACAGAAACTTGGTGCAGTCTAAAGACTACAAAATATGTGTAAGAAACTCCTTTACAAGAAGCTACTTAACTTTAGTAAAAACAAAAATTATATAACTGAGGGAGTGAGGCACCTGACTGAGCAGTTTTGGCTTGTCAATTGTTGATATTGTAATTTCATGCATTGGCCTGAAAGTATTGGGATGTTGCTTGAGAACCAAGGACATACATATATCTTTCATTGTTAACAAATCCACAAGCAGCATACGTTAAATAATTTCAAGAAGAGAACAAATCAACCTTTTTTCATTTGCAAAGAGGAGGTGGAGAGTGGTAACTAAGAACAGGGGGAGGCCAATATATTCTTATCAAAGTGACATGGAGGAATCAGTGGAATTTTGGTGGTAAAAAAAATTTAAGGTTATGATATCAAGCATTTATTGTACAGATAAAAAAGTACAGACTGTAAGAACAGAGCGAGGCATATCCTAAAAACTATTCAGATCTCAGACCATTATTTACCAGGAGAAAGTCCCAGGTTGGTCTATATCATGTAATTGGCTGGTCTCAAAACCATATTCGACCTCTGTTGATGAGCCAAATGCTGGTGGGGGGTGGTGTCTGCTTATGTATGCAGAAAAATGAAAACAAAAAATTGTAGTTATAATATCCTTGAAATCCCAAATATACAGCAAAGTTCAAATCTTCACTTAACCCTGCCTCTGATTGCTGTCATAACCAGAAAACAGCTGGTCCACTTTTTCCTTCAAGTTCGAATTAACAGACTTCCCAAAGTTTCTGCCAGGAGATGAATGAACCTGCAAATTGACTAATGTTTACATTTGCATGACAAGAATAAGATAGAATTCTCATACAGAATGTATAAAGGTTAACTTATAAACAGTCGGAAAGTTAAATGCAAAATACTCTTCAATCATGATAAAACATATATAGCAAGAGATGTAACAGGAAATTCCATTACTTTTGTAATTTAAAATTCAGTGCAATAATCAGTAGCTCATGGTAAACATTACCTGTACGAGACGGACATCAATTGCAGGCCGAGTAGCAGGATCATGTGCCATGTAGAGAAGATTCTTGTGCATGAGAACATCTTGAGCCCTCTCTACGTTGACGTCCATAGCATACCTTTGACATTATATGTACCACTATAGTCATACGACTCATACCACAAGCCACAAGGTCATGGTAATTCTAATGCGGCAAAATAAATCTAACTGAACAGATTCGAACCAAGTACCACATTCACTACACTAATGCTTTCTATTCTCTTTAAGAGTTAAGATAAGATATTGAAACCACATTTTGACATGGTTTTCAATACCCAACGACCTTGTACATATCACTTTCAAGCTTCTTAGAACTTTTTAAGAATTTTAATTCTATGAAGTTTTTGGCTATATCTAATCACAATTTCTCATGGATATATTTCGTACTCTACATGTTCTGAGACTAAAAATTCCCATCTCTGTAGAGTAGTGTCTTGAACAAATAGGCACAGTATTGATTTTGCCTCGTGAAGCTAGTATATATTTCATATTAAAATAAAAACAAAACGCACACACACATACAAGAATATTATGGAATAATTACTGCTTCAAGCCACAGCTTATTTTTCCTTTTTCTCCAGAAGCACATCTAAGAAGTATAATTTCTTTACATGTACGGAAACTAGCCATGACAATAAACAAAAACTAGCATAACAAAAAAATAATAAAGATGAATTCTCCCACTACTTCAATCCTCCTCCAATTTCCTCGTGATCAAATCTCCGTGAGGCGTGATTGATCAGCATAATTCAAGAAAATTAGTTTTGCTCTTATCTGATTGCACTTGCGAAAAATAACACAGTCGTTAAGGCGCCAGTGTACACGATAAAAGAAGACGGAGAAAAAGCGATGAACGGAATCAGCTTCCGTGGGAGCGAAGAGGCTAAAAATGACTAAAGCTAGGTTTAAAGTAGCGTACCTAGTAGGAAGTCGATGAAAATGAGCCCAAAGCTCATCCTCAAAACCAGGAAGGCTGGTCTCCGCCTCGTGCGACAGCCTGAGTCGACGAAGAACTTCGTCGTAAACACCAACCATCTGCTTCTGTTTCCAAGTCTGAGCCGAGAAATCATCCACCGCTCTACTACTACAGCTCTCGGTATCGTCCATAGCCATGGTAGAAAGAAGAACAACACAAAACAAAATCAAAACAAACCGTTGGAAAGATCCAAAAGATATATCCAGCTCCCTCCCGGAAGATCAGCGAGGAGCAAAAATTTCAACGAACACACAAACCGATTGTTCCAGTGAAGAAACAACGGCGAAAATTACAGTGACGATTGAGGCGAAAAAAGTAGAGAGGAAAAACGATGGAAGTTGGTAAGGAATTTGGTGCCGATGTAGTTGCTGAGTTCTTCACTGGCTCTCTTAGTCGTTTTCTTTCCCTCTCTTTGCTCCGTATAAAAATATACACACTTGATATTTTAAATTATTGAAAAAGAAAAATGTTTAATATTACTTGGATATACTTTACAATTTGTTCATTTTAGACTTTGTGCTTTTAAAATGATTATTCTGGTATTTATTCTCAGCTTTGATTCATTATTTACTTTTTAAAAAAATTAGTTCATTTTAGTCCTAATATTTTAAAAATAATTACAAATATATTAATTGGCTCAAAATATTATAAGGTAGAGAATAATGCAAAATAATTTCTAAATATTAGAAAATTTAAATTCAACTTTTAGAGTCCATCCTAAATAAATTTTTATATATTTGTAATTCTTTAAAATTGCTGCATATAAAAATCCTACACATTATATTTATCCTTTAAAACATTCATTTTGATCTTTATATTTTTAGGTTTTGTTCATGATCCATAAACTTATAAAAAAAATGATCATTTTCTTCTCTAAAAATAAAAATAAAGGGACTAAAAGACCAATGGTCATTTAAAGATACATGGATCAAAATTAATCAAAGTTGAAAATATAATTACCAAAATAAATATTAAAAGTAACAAAAATATCAAAATTAGTATATCTCAATTAGTTCCAAAACTTTTTAAAAGATAGAAATATTTTTTAAAAAATCTATATTATTCATCTTGATGTCAAAAATTCAATTCTCTTCCTATATAATGTTAAAAAAAATGTTGAGATAAAATGAATAAAAATTAAAAGTTCAAAGACTAAATGTTGGTAATTGATATTTAAGAAAATGATCATGGTAATGATAGCACTTTCACGATTAATAATTAAGTGTTTAGCAACATTTTTAAAATATTATAAGTATAACAAAATCTTATTGTTAATAAATTTCTACTAGAGTATCGTTGTTATATTTGGAATAGTTTTTAAAAAATAAAAAGAAATGAAAAGGTATTAGCTGTTAGGTCGTGGCGCATAGGGCTTCCACCCTTCGTTGCGCTTGTCGACGTGGATTCTAACAAAACCCCTCCGTGCTTTGCTTATATCACCACTTTTATAAATTCACCGAGTTTCGTCATTCCCATTAACCTCTACATTTAATTTTTTTTATTATTTTTGTACTAAATAATTTCACAATTTGACTTCGTTATTCTCTAGAAACTATTCTTTATTATCTTTAATTCAATTATATTAATATATCTAAATCAATTTGCTTTTTAAGAAAATTATATATTTATTTGCAGTTATGGATGATATGACTTCATTCATTATATATTTATTTAAAACTAAAGATTACACGCAAAGTTTAAGGTTGGTTAGAGGATTAAAATTTTATGTGTAAATATTTCTTTAAAAGTATAAAATCCAAATATATATTAAAAAAAGGTAATTTAAAATTAAGATCTTGATTTTTAAATTGAGAATTTATTTACACAATATAATAAGATAAGTTTATCAACGATGGAAATTGATGGAAGTCTATAACTATAGATAAGGATAAAAGTTTATTAGTGCTCATGAGTATTTTTCTTATTATTATTTCAGTAGATAATTTTGACTTTTTCTTTTTTGATAAAAAATTATTTTTTAAATTTGAAAAAAATATATAAATAAAAATTAAGAAAATGGGTATTTTCTTCAAATTACTATTATAAATATCAACCATGCATCTAATCATGAAGTTGACGTTTCTTTGACCATTCTTGGTTTGCACTGAGGAGGCAAGAATATGAATTTGATTAGGGTTTGAATGTTATTTGAAAATAAGTTGTTTCTATATTTCTTTTGCAGATGAATAATCTCTATAATTGAATATTTAAATATTTGGTCAACTTAAATATAAAGTATATGCACTAGAATACCGGAATATTCTCTAGTTTGAATACTCGGTTCCTCATGAGTTGTTAAATTAGAAAAACTTGAATTCTATATATGTTTTTTATGAAAAAACTGATCCGTTATAAATATAAAAAATAAGAGAAATTCTTATAAATAAAAAAAATCTAAAAAATATTTATACTTTATAACAAAAATTTCAAAAGTATTTTGTATTTTTGAAATTTTTTACCGTAGGAATATTTTTAAATATTTTTTTTTCTTAAAAAAAATCCTTATAAATAATGTCCAATAACTAATAGAAAAGAAATTAACTTATACCTTAGACTTAAAAATTATATCAGATTTAAATATCAAACTAACTATTGTATCAACTTTAAATTTGTACGTTAGATATTTATAAATTATAAGCTGTTAGTTTTGAAATTCTTACCATGATTTTAATGTGTGTAGGATTTCTTTAAATGCTAAAGCCAACGAAATACTAGAGAAAAGTTATTAAATAAAAGGTAGCAATGGTTCCCATTAATATTGGTGGTTTATTTATTTTTTTATCTGCCTTTTTGTAATGACATAAAGAAAATTACTTGATTTTTTTTAAAACTCCTAAATTTAGGAGTATGATTTTTTTTAATAACTAATTTGATGGTATTTGGAAGATTGAGTTAGTTATTATAGTTAATGATTATAATAATCTATGTTTAAGTGCAGATTATATTAATCTGTGTTTGAGTGCAAATTATATTAATCTGTGTTTGGAGTTTAGATTATTTTAGTTGGAAAAAATAGTAAAAACTATAGCAGAAGAGAGACCGATGAGTGAAAATAGTTAATACAGTACAAAAAGGATTTTAAAACAGTATTTACTATACTTAATCAGCAGTTATATATAGTTGTAAATACCACCAATATATTTGGAGCCCCAAATATTGAGTAAACTATAACAACTCACTCCACCAACTTAAAGGTGGGGCTAAACACTACTTATGTCCAACCGGCAGGGCAGGGCCGAGGATGTCATATCATGTCCCCATCCCCGCTCCCCATTTCATTCTCCCTATGAAATTCTTCATGGAGATCGGAGTGGGATTTCTCGTTAATTTTCTTTTAAAAAATAAATAATTAAAAAAACTAATGTAGGCAATTTTTAATAAAATAATTAACTCTATCACTAAGTTATTTATTATGGTTAGTTTTACATAACAATATTAATTTTAAGATAAATTAATCAAATTTTAGCCTGAAAAAACTAATCAACTTTTTTAGTAGAAAGAAATAAATATAAATCAAATTATTCAAATATATAAACTAAATTTAAATATTTAATTTAAACATATTCATTATCTTAACTAATAAACAATCCAACTTGAAATTTAATGTAATATTTATATAATAATAATAACAACATAACATTAAATAATCATACTAAATAAATAAATAGAGACTAATTGGGATGGAGACTGGGAATGAGGTGGGGACGGGGGCGAGGGCGGGGACGGGGACGAAAAATGCTCACAGAGAATTTTTCTCCTCACTCCCTTTCCCATTCTCCGTCTCGCAGAAAAATTAGACAACTCTGCTAAATACCCTTACAACTCTAAAAGAGGCTATGTTATTAGATGGATTTATAGGTCAAAATTTATATAGATCTTAAAAAGTTAGTTGGAAATGACGAAATCAATCTAATTAATATTTAGTTTGATAATCTTGAGTGGGACTTGATAGTGCCGTAGGATAGGTAACATCATCATCAACAAATCTTTTTTTAAAAAAAATAAAATAAAATTGGAAAAAAGGTGTAGTGATTATCATCAATAAACAATTAAAGATTCCTCATATATTTTTATTACAGCCGTATCCCGAAAGGAAGGAGCGTAGATGGAGAAAAGAAGTATCCGACATGGATACACAAAACTCAATTATTGAACCACATTTGAAGGGAACTAATAATAAATTCTTTCTATAATTTAATCCCTTTTCAAAACTTATTTCTATGAATGTCTAAATATTTTGATATTTTCATATATAAGATTTAATGAATTTTGTACTAAAATATCCTTAAGTATTATCGGCGGCTAGAGAGAGAATGTGGCTTTGAAAAATAAATTCCATATCTACGAAAAATTTTAATGTTGGAGTCCGAAAATGAATACATTTGTTGAGATTTTATTCATTTTATTTAATTGAAGAGAAAAAATGCATTTAATAAAATTTTCTTTTCTATTTACCTTGGTTTCACATATCAACTTATTAGTTTTTCTGACGGATTCATGATTATTTTAAATATTTAAAAATAGTCTAACCAATATATAAAATATACTACAATTTATAAATTAGAAATTAACTCAATGTTTTTCATAAATCTTAGAATAAACCAATATATGAAATATACTACGATACATAAATCTCATATTGGTTTATTGTTTGACACAAATCACAGTATATAACGTAAATTTCATTTACATCACAGTATATATATCATATATACCATTTAATTAGTTGAAAATCTGAATAATCAAAATTTGTATATATCGTAATACATGAAGTCTTAAAAAAAAGTCTCATTTGTATCAAATAAACGAATACACACAATCGCCATCACAAATGAAACCATGAAGAGAAGGAACTCAATTGCAAAGAGGAGCAATTTGAAAAACGAGCCCGCTCAGAGTCGTCCATCCACTCAGAAGGAACTTGATTCAGTCGTTCGCTGTCCGTAGTTAGTCGCCAGCCGTTCTTGTCCGCTCAGAGTTTGGCATTTATTTGCTCCGAGTCTCCCATCGATATTCGCCTGCTCCAAGTCGTCCATCTAGTGTGGCACGTCCTGTGTGGTCGTCATTCGTCTGTCCAAATTCGTCCATCTAGTGTAGTCACCAATGTGGTCACCGCTGGGTTGTTGTGAAGGTGGAGAGAACGAGAGATAGAGAGAAGAGGGATAAAAAGGGAATGAGTGGGGGTTTTGAAAAAAAAAAATGTTAAAATAAATCTTGCACGTGAATCAAGAAACCTTTGAGTTTTCTTTTTTAAAATATGTGATTGATTATTGGCTGAAGATAAAAAAAAGTAATTGGACTCTAATTTTTGAGTAATTAAGAAGCCATCTAGACATTTTTTTAAAAAAATAAAAAAATGGAAAAAGATGAAATATAGGATCTTTATTAAAGCCTTGTGTGTTGTTATCTCTTTTTAAAATCCTCAAATAAAGAAAAAAAAAATCCTAAACTAGTTACACCATACTATTATTTAATTGAAACTAATTTTAATGATTTAATAATAAGTGGTAAAGTGTATTAATCAAATGTATATTTTGTACAATAGCATATAGAGGTTTAAGTACAATACCAACAAACTAAATATAGGACCTAGAATTACTCTAACCATCCTAAAAACTCTTTAACCAACCAGACTAAATATACATACATATAATTATACATTCACACCCTCTTTCAAACTCAAGATGACAAAGTATGAACCAATTTGAGTTTGTTAAGCAATTGATGGAAACGTTCGGATGACAAAACTTTGGTGAAAATATTGGTTGGTTGCTCAGTAGTGGAAACAAATTGTAAAAGAAGAGTTTTACTTCGGAGATGATGAAGAACAAAGTGACAGTCATTCTCAATATGCTTGGTACGTTCATGAAAGACATTATTGTGAGCAATCTAGATAGCACTATGATTGTCATAGTGAAGGATAATCGCAAATTGCTGAGTGACTCCCATATCAGCAAGAAACCAATGGAGCTATAATAATCCGAATGTATCAGACTCCATACTAGAACGAGAGACAACACTCCGTTTCTTACTCTGCCAAGAAATGAGAGAGTCACTGAGATAGAAACAGTAACCTGAGATAGAGCGTCTATTAGTAGGATCACCAGCCCAATCAATATCAGAGTAGCTAAATAACACCAGGGATGACTACGAAGAGAACTGAAGTCCATGTCTTAGAGTGCCCAAAGAATACAGAGAACAACAGATGAATGGTCCATGGAGCAACCATGAACTGACTAACAATGTGAACAACATATGCAATTTCTTGACAAGTTAAGCCAAGGTCGCACAATTGTTCACCTGATGCAAGGTTAAAGGTTAGGTTTGGAATACAACGAGTATTGAAAAGTTTCAACGTGGGTGTGTCAATAGAGCCAACATGAGATATGACCATACAATTACTGTTAGCAGCATAACAGTGGAGGAGGGAGGGGGAGGAGGCAATTTTGATAGAGTATGTGCAATTAGAAGAGAAAAATTAGGTCATATGATTGCAACAAACAGAATCAAGAAGCTGGGGAAACCACTAAAGCGATGAATTGGACAAAATCACCTATTTTAGCAAGTCTTGTAGATCATTCATCTGAGAATTAGACTAGGAAATATCAGAATCAGTAGAGGAGGTAGTAGTAGTAGAAGAGGAAGAACTAGGTTAGGAAAATTTCGTCTTTAGAGGATGACTCGAAGATCAAGGTGGTTTTGTGGGACAATTGTCCAAAATATGGCCACGTTTGTGACAATATTTGTACTCGACTTTAGGGCAATCAACAAATTTGTACCCAGAAAGCTTATAATTTTTACAAAATAGAGCTTCGGGAGTACTATGCACATGAGTGTTTGTAAGAATAACCTCAGGTTGCTTGGAAGAAACGATGCCAAGTCATTTTTCCTCAAACAGGATTTCCTGAATCGCTATATCCAGTAAAGGTAGAGGATTGTGATGTAGCAAAGCAGCACAGATAGACTTATATTCTGGACGAAGCCCCATAAGAACCTTAATAAGATGGAGATGATCGACACTGATTCTAGCTTGATCCAATTGTGTCCAAATTGGCTGAAGAATGGCCAAATATTCGTTGATTAACCAGTCTCCTGATTGGGATTAACAAGAGTATTGTGTAATTGATAATAATGGGCTAATACAACAGATTGAGAGCGTGTAGATACAACAGATTTAGCATCATCAAGTGCATTAAACTGAACATGGATAGTAGATATAGATGTATTACCGAGCCAAGTGATAATCTGATGATTTTTACTATCTCAATCCTCTTACCGTTCAACAAATTTATTGTCGTCCTAGTGTCTACCTTAACTAGCTTAGAAATATTACCAGTGACAATGCGATATAACTTGCGGCCAATTAAAAAACTCTTCATTTGATAGGCCCAAGTAAGGTAATTTGTCCCATCAATAATAGCACTAATAAGACGAAGCACACGGTCTTTCTCCATGTGGCTTGACTGGGAAAAACAGTAGCTCAACTCAATTGGAAGAAAGACTGGCTCAGTGGCTCGGCTCAGCTGGGAGAAACTAGAACAATGGCTCAACTCGACTCGACGTGGTTGGCTAGGAGAAAGAAATAGATTAACGCAGCTTGGCTCAGCTTAGTGGTGCGACAAGCATTAAAGTCAAATCAGATAGATTAGTGGGCTGAATTGATGGGCCTTATCTGAGAAAAGGAAAAATCAGTGTCGTGACAAAGTCGCTCGTGACCAATCTGAGAGAGGGACGGAGGCACGTATGACAGAGGTGTCGAGCAAGGGCTGAGCAAGAGGAGTTTGATGGTTTGAGAGAGGTCAATCCAAGTAAGAACCGAATTAGTGCTATGACAGAGTGTTGAGCGAAGGCTGAACAGAGGCACACGTTCAAGTGGGTGGTTCACCGTGACAGAGGTGTTAAACAAGGGCTGGACGGAGGCACGCTCTTCATGAGAGGGGGGAGGGGTTTTGACAGCAATCTTGGTTCAAGTGCTTCACAATGGCGAGCGTGGTGCAGATCCGATCGTCGGGCTAGGACAAAGCAGATTGGCTAGTCGTCGACAGAGGTGGAGAGGCAAGGTGGCACTAGATGGTGGTAAGATAGGGGAAGGCGGTGGCAAGGTTGGGTTAAAGGAAAAACCCTAGCTCTGATACCATGTTAAAGTGTATTAATCAGAAGTATGTTTTGTACAATAGCATGTAGGGGTTTAAATACAGTACCAACAGACTAAATATAGGACCTAAAATTCCTTTAACCATCCTAAAAACTCTCTAACCAACCAGACTAAATATAAATACATATAATTCACAATAAAGATTTGCAAATAAAAAATAAAATCGTATACTCTTCATTTCCATTGCTAGTGTTTTCTGTTAGATTTTATGTCCTAAAACTCGTGGTTTGTAAGAATTAAACTTATTCTAAGAATTCAATTTAAGTCCCTTGACTATTATATAAGTACTTGAACTTTATGTGGAGACATACAAGTGGATCGGGTTCGAGTAAATAGTCAAAATGATCTATAGTATATGAATAAAGTTAGGTACCTTATTCTGATAACACTATTAGATGCAGCCTATTCTGTAGTTGTTACAAAATATTGTAAAGTACTACATATGAAGTGATCCTAATTCGTGCATGTTGAGACATGAGGAGTGGGGGTGTCCTGTGCAAATGAGTTTTGTGCAAGATCGAACCACAAAACTTGTCACTCTTACTTTATAACGTTGTTTACTATTTAAGACTGACAATTTCAAAGCGATGACCTAGGTAACTTAACCTTAATCCTGAGCTAACTATGAACTTCTGTTTGTTCGAGATTATCCTTTGATATGGAAATGGTGAGAGTAGACCAATTGCCTCTGCTCAATAAGTTTACCATTTTGGGGATAAGATTGGATGAATAGCTGGGAACATAGGGTGCAAGTGGGAATTCACTCCTAACCGATTAAGGTTAGTAGAGAGGTTGTTCCCTTTAAGTACTGATTCTGGGTCTTGAACAAGAGACTTCACCCTCTCATTGGCCTAAGAGGGATTCGATTTGTTGATTGGATCACAAATCAATTGTTCATTAAGGGATCAGTGGAACTTAAGGAACAAGAGGTAATTTTGAGGGTAAAACAGAGATTCGACCCAGCCGTTATTATGAGCAACCTGTGAAGGTGAACTTACTAATCATGGTTATATCGAGTGGACATTATATATCTACAGTGAGGGGAATTTAGCTATGGGCTTTAGTGGAACCACCCATTAGTTAACGAATGGGGGTTAAATCGATCTAATGAGTTTAGCCAATTAATCTCGGATCGTTGGAGCCCATGATCTGTAGGTACGCGAGGTCCCCTACTAGCTCGTAAATGGGTACGCTTTAGGGTAGCTTGAGAAATTAATTTGAAACGTTCAAATTAAACGGAACAAGAGAATAAATATTCAAATATGATTTAAATATATAAAGATGGTTATTGTGCAAAAATTAATTTAAGAAAATCCATTTTTAAATTAAAATGATTTAAAAGTCATTTTTTTGTTTTAAAAAGGAAAATAGAAAAATCGTTTTGCATGGCACAAAGTGGTAAAAGTTTTTTTTCCATTATCATCATCTTTATGCTCACACACAAACATGATCTTCTCTACCTTGATTCTCCAAGCATGAGCTGCAAGCCATGCACTCCATCTCTTTGTATGTTCATCTTGATATATAAAGAAGATTGGAGTTATTGGAGAAGAAGATGAATACAGAATTTTGAGAGAAAAAATTGTGGTGAAGAAGAAGTTGTCTTCTTCAATTTGCTGCTGTGAGCTTCCCTTATTTCTCTACATCTATAAGCTGTTCTTGAGTCTCACAACTCTGCCTAAAGCTCCAAGAGCATAGTAAGGAAGACTTTGAGGTGGTTAACATTGATATTAAGTGAAGACAACAGTTGAACAGACGATTTTTTTGAAGAGTTCTTCAAAGGTATGTTCTGAAAACCCATTTTTATGAACAACATGCTTTAGTTTTTGCCAAAATTAGTGAATTAGAATGCTTATGAATCCTTAATACTTCCACTGCATGTTGTTTGACTCTAACATTTTTTTATACTTACAAGTTATAATTTATAAACTACTTATAGCTCAAGATTTTCACACAAAGGACGAATGAGCTTCAAGCAACCTAATTCTACCATAATCAACAAGTAATTGTTCGTCACTAATGAACAAAAAGCCTCCTCTTTAAAAATCCTAATTAAAATTTTCATCCAAAAACTTGCATCCAACATGCAATATTTCTCCATCAAAGTTTCAAATTACCTACCCAAGTGAGTCTTGACAATCAAACTCTATGCTTGCCTAAATTTTTTAGTGAGAATGCTTGGAGGCTTCCTAATCATATTCTCCTACAACAAAAGTGAAAAATTAGAGCAAATAGTTATTTTTTCTTTAATTTAATTTGATTTTTTATTAATAACTTAAAAAAATAATTGTAGAGATAGAAGATCAAACATTTGATATGTAAGTTAATTGCAGTCAAGTTAAATTCACTTTCAAGATTATTTTATTAATGTTAGTAAACAAATTCTAAACATGAGTTCCGTTTTGGTTAAAACGTCGTGTTGGTCCCTATACTTTAAAGCTTGTACAATTTTAGTCTCAATCAAATTGCAACTTCATCTTAGGCGGCATAAGGGCACTCCAAATCATTCTCTTGAAGCTCATCTTCTTCATCATCAATGATCCGCTTGCCGAAGGAATTTGACATCGAAGAAGTGAGTCTTGCCTTCCTTGAATGATCTGATTGATTGGATTTCCAGTCCGAACCCCAAGATGGGAAATTCCACCGAGATAAAGTTAGTAACATGTCGATTACACTATACTCTCAGTTGTTCAATTTTAGTCTTTATATTCTTAACAAATCTTAAATGTAATCCTTACGACTAGTTTATTGTTGATTTTTTTTTTAAAAAAGCTACTTTTTAGCATTTTTACTACTAATGAAAACACAATTACATATTTAGGGTTGGCAAAAATCTCCGCGAGATCGGGTCCCTGTCCCAAATATCCAGTTTGATCGGGGATGGGAGTCAAACCAGAGATTATAACCGGATCATCGGTACCCTCCCCGCCCCATTCTCGACTCTGAGCCCAATTTTTTAAGATTATATATATATGTGTGTGTTAATTTGAAAAATAAATATATATAATATATAATTATATATATACCCTATAAATATATATTAATTTTACAAATATTTATATAATCATATACATTACAAAAAAAATATCAAGGATGGATTCCTGTGGGGACCCATTTTCGAGAATCCGTATCCCTGTCCCTGCCTTCAATTGGCAGGAATGGGGAATCTTCCCGCCCCGTCCCGGTCTCATTACCAATCCTATTCATATTATAATTGCTTGCATGAAAATTATTATTATTGTTTAATCAAATTTGGTAAAGATTAACTTCGAAAGACTAAATTTAAGATATATGAAAAATATAGAAATTAAAATTAAAAAATTAAAAATAGAAGTACAAAGATTAAAATAACAAACTTCAATGTATAAATATCAAAATGAAAGTAGTGACTATATAATATTAAGTTTATTTTGATTCCATAGTATTCTTATTATTATTCCGACTGATTCCTTATCCCTGATATCCATAAATTAAAATATTCGAAACAAAGGAATTAGACGAAAAGTGCGCCAAATGACCAAAGTACCCTTAACCGCTGTAATGGTCACGTTATCAACCAACCTGATGGAAACACCTTTTTTAAGTCCTCAAAATGGATTGGCTCTCCAACAGACTGGGGCATAGTTTGCCATTTCTTTATTTGTTTATTTTATTAGTATTTTTCTTCGTTTGAACTAGCAGTCATTTTTTTTTATAGTGGCAATTCCAATTGTATTATTTTAATAAATAGGATTCACGTTTAAATGACTATTAGAAATTAATTATCAAGTATCAGTAAATAATTAATAACAATGACATCATTGGCTCAACTTTCTTTACATTAATAATTTCCTGACATTATACAATTCATTCGGTAATATTTTGGCCGTGAGTTTACTTTTCTTAACGTCATTCTATATGTCAAGCCTTTCTATTGAGAGATTTATTTTGTATGAAAATTCTTCAAATTAGTCCACAATCATAATATGTGATGTGAAAATTCTTTTTGTTTCCCTTTTAAAATATTTTAAATTTTTTTTTATGTGAATGATGAGAGAAGGATGCATAAAAATGATTGAATTTCAACCAAAGTATTACCTATTTTGTAATAATAGATAAATTAAAGTCTTTTTAATAAATAGTAGTGCATCTTTTTTGTGAAAAGGGAAAAGATTTTGCATGCTTATGTAGTTGGTTTGATAGTTTCATAGATCTCACATGATGATGGTAGCTACGTCAGTTCCTTTTTGCTAAGAGAATCCATCATCCCGTCATCAGATATATGAAGTTCTTTGCATCATTTCTTCTGGGTCGTTGACTTCTTTAGCAGTCATATGATTGTTGTCGACTTCCACTATGTCAACAGTGTGACATGCAATAACTTCTGATACTTTCTCTGGATGCTTAGAAAGCTTCTTGGGAGAAATTCTGCCGAAGTTACCGACCGTCGGAATTGAGGGAAGTCTTTGTCTTCTTTCTTAGCAGGCTTAGGCTTCCGTGTCAACTTTTTGCCTTTCTTTTTATGAGTCTTGTTCCTTCTTCTATAGTTTCGATAGGAACACGACTTTTTTTTAGTGGAGTTTGGCTGTCTTATTTTTCGACGAGTCGCAACTATCCACCCTTCGTTGTCATCTTCAACGAGCTCATCTTTCTTTTTGGAATTTGTTGTTTGAATCTCTTGCTGGAACCAAACAACTATAGGCTCGAAGGCTCCGAACTGGATCAAGCTTTATCTTTGAGCATGAGACACAGACAGTGTTGGAACACTTGAAGTCGTCGCTACTGTAACGTGATTTGTCTGAGCTACTTCATCCAAATCTAGCTCAATCTTCTTTTCATGAGCCAAATTCAGAATGCGTTCCTTCAGCATGAAGCACATTTCGGGTGACTAATGACCCGATGATACTTGTAGTAGTTAGGATCATCTACTTTTCCTACTTGTTCCGGCCGCTTGCATTCCGACAATTGAATAAGTTGCTTCTCTAGCAGTTACTTCAACATATCTGCCACATCAAAGTCAGGGAATGGATAAACCTTCTCTTGTCTTTCTTTAAGAGTTAGACGAAGCTTTTCACCCTCATTGTGCCTTTTTCCAAATTTTGTTTGTTTTCCTTTGGAGGAAAATTTATGTGGTGTCACATGAACAACCATAGATTCTTTTGTGGCACTATCAACGATCTTTTCAGTGCCATTGGATTCATTCTTGTATTTTATCCCTTCCGGGACTAGGAAATATTTAGTTCCCCTGTTGGCGATGCTCAACTTCATATCATGAGAGTGTGTTGCCAGCTTCTCAAATGTACGAGGTTTTATCCCTTGTAGGATATATAGAAGCTCCCAATGCATGCCTTGAGTGCACATCTCCACTGCAGATAATTCAGTGAGTCTATCTTTGCAATCCAGACTCAATGCTCTCCATCGATTGATGTGATCAATGACTGTCTCTCCCTTCTACTGTTTGGTGTTCGTCAACTCCATCATGCTAACAGTGCACCTTGTACTATAGAAGTGGTTCAGGAACTCTCTTTCTAGCTGTTCCCAACTGTCAATCACTTATGGCTCCAAATCAGTATACCAATCGAAAGTATTTCGTTTCAAGGTACAAACGAACTGCTTGACTAGCTGGTCTTCTTTGGTTCCTGCATTTTTTGCAAGTCTCAATAAAGTGTGCAACATGTTGCTTTGGATTGCTCTTTCCATCGAACTGCTGAAACTTTGGAGGTTGATACCCAGCTGGCATTCTTAGTTTGTCGATTCTCTTGGTATACGGCTTGGAGTAGATAAAGGAGGGCTGTGATGATCTTTCGTACTGAACCCATATGGAGTTTGTAATCATATCCTGCAACTGTTGAATTGGCAGGATGGCAACAGAGGTAGATTGTTGCAGCTGGTCTTCCTGTAAGATAGTCTTTCCTTTGTTATTGGCTTTTGTAGTTGGAGATTGACTCGACTTAGCGATTTCTCGAGTCTTATTTGATCTCTTAAAGCAACGATTTCATGATATCGCTCTTCAACAACTTTCATTAGGAAATTTATCTTCCTTTCCATTTCTGCCATGGTTGACTAAACCATTACATCAGTCACCATGATAGATACCACATCAAAATACGATTCTTTATCTGATGGATCAGTAGCAGAAACGTAGCCGTCGAACAAGGGATTTTCTCTAATAACGATCCCGCCTTTAGTAAATTCCATTAGTTTTTTCGTGATGACAGAGCTTATGTAAGTATCGCTTGCGACGGTAGCTTTGGATACAACTTTCTTTGGTGCCATTTGTAGGTTTATGGACTTGGATGACGAGAGAGAGATGAGAGGTAGAGAGGTCCCACTGGGCGTGCCAATTTGTTCGTACGAGATTTCAAGAGAAATTTATTTCGTGGAACTTGAACTTTGTATTTGTATTAATTTTGTGGAAAGTGAATACAATCTCTAATACATAGTATTTTGATGCTTTCAAAATAAACTATAAACTTTAAACTAGTTGATCTTCTTGAACGATCGACCTTTGGGCTTGTTGATCTTCTTGGGTGATCGGCCTTTGGGCTCGTTGATCTTCTTGGATGATCGGCCTTTAGGCTTGTTGATATTCTTGGAGGATCGGTCTTTGGACTTGTTGATTTTCTTGGATGATCGGCCATTGAGCTTGTTGATCCTCTTGAAGGATTAGTGTTCGCATGAGGCTTCCGGAAAAACTTGTTTCATGGAGTTGAACTTAAGTTGGTGTTGATGTTGAAATTGATTTGATGCAATGTGGTTCGATCTCTAGTACTCGATCCTCTGATTCTCTCTCAGTTGAATGCATACGCTTGATTTGAGGAAGCGAAGTGCGTGATGATCGTGGAGTTGAAGTCTTGGAAGAATACTTGTATCTCCAAAGGACTTCAGTCTTTAAGGGTCTTCTATCTTCTAAGAGTGCAGCTTTAGGAGTCTTGGGAGTCTTTGCTTATTGATGAATTCTTTTTGGACTCTCTAAATGTAGAATTGCTTGTACCTTCAAAGGACTTCAGTATTCAGAGTGTTTGTATCTTCAAAGGACTTCAGTCTTCAGAATGTTTGCATCTTCAAAGGACTTCAGTCTTTAGGATGCTTGTATCTTCAAAGGACTTTAGTCTTCAGGTGTGGTCAGCTTCAGAAGTCAAGGAGTCTTTTGATTGTAAAGAATTCTTTATAAGCTCTCTGGAGTATAGAATTGTTGACCCTCACAAATGAGGAGAACTTCTCTATTTATAGAGTTCCCTACTGGACTTCATGGGCTTGGGCTTGGTCAGTCCATGGGTCTGACTAATTGGATTTGGGTCTTATTTGATATTTTGGTCAAATTAAGCCTATTTATGGGTAAATTGGACTTTCAGCCCAAATAATAATATCAAATTGGACCGAAATAATTTTGTTCAATCCAACGGTTACAAAGGAAACATGTGGCATCATCGGATTTCGCCAATTCATATCTTCAACTTCAATTTGGGACAAATGTCAACTTCTAATTAGTCTCGAATTCAATTATTTGGAATTTCGTTATTAATTTAGTAAATGACGTGGCAATTTGCGATCGGTCCAAAATTTCTCATTCAACAGTATGTAACTACTCTAGTGAAAATCAACATTTACTTTTTCTTTTATCCTATCTAATTCATGCAACAACCTATCTATATAAAGCACAATAAACTGTGAGAGATTGATATAGAATCTGAGAGTAAGACTTATCTGTATTAAAGATTTCTCCAAGAATTGAAATAAGCTCATTTTCTCCTATGGATGTAGGCAATCAGCCGAACCACGTTAAACGTGTGTATCTCTACTTTCTTCTTTCTTCATATTCCTTCAACTGTGATTACATGTTGTCTTTAACTTCTTCGTTACTTGTCATTGAAGAGAAAAACCATAGGTTTAGCTAAATAAAATCTAAGAGAGAGATCAATTTTCTTCAAACCTATTTTTCAGACCTTTTGATCATTTGAGAAGAAAAGAGAATGAAACCTCCATCTGGTTTTTCCATTAGCTATGTGGCTTCACCAAAGCCACATTTGTCACCTAACCCCTTTAGCTCATTTGGATGACACTTGAGTTTGGGCCTATATTAAAGTCTTGAAGCCCAATAGATACATTTTCAATTACCTTGCTAAAGCAACAATCTCATCAACTGCATTCTTTACCTCCGTCAAGTCTATCGAACAATTGTTAACTAGATTAATCCCCTCCCAAAAATCAAATTCCACCATTAGAACAAAGGGAGGAGGGGATTGAATAAAGAATAGATGTGTCAAACCCTCAATAACCACTTGCGCTTCCAGTAATTTGAGTGACCAATCTCGAGCATTCTTCTGGTATTCGACAGAGATTGAAGAACCAATGGAGTCATGGACATGTAATTTAAACTTCAAATAAAATAAAAGGTAATTACAATGTGTAGCACTTTTAGGGCTAATAACTAAGTGTTTAACAATATTTGTAAAGAATTGCAAATATAGAAAAATCTATTAGTGATAGACTTCTATTGACGATAAATTCCATCACTGATAGACTTTGAGAGCTAGATCTACATTGCTATATCTACAAATTTCTTTGTATTATGTTATATCTGCTAATATCTTGTGTATGATTGTTATATTTGCAACTGTCCGTAGAATAAATAGTAAATTATAATTTGAACTTATTTCAAAAGTTGTATCATTATTTGAAAAATAATTTTAGTAATAAACTCCGACCTAAATCTAAAGTTTTATAGAGCATAAACAATATAATACTTTTCACATTTCAAGTGATTCAACAGACACCGTCATCAATGTATAATTGGAAAAAGAATTTAGCTAAAAAAAGTGGGAACAATAATTCATACATATTTTCTGAAATTATAATTGAAAATATTGGAGCTATATTTAATGATTATTATTTGAAATAGAAGATAAACTGAAATTAAGGAGTTTTTTTGGGGGGCATTTGTGACGTGAGACTCGGCGCCTTAATGGATCCACTATCTACGGAGGCCCACAAATCCGGCAAGATCACAAGGCTAGAATATTCATTTATGGCCGATTAAGACCCATGCGCTGTCCATAAGATTCGGGTATTTTCTCTAAAGACGTTGTGGAAAATAGGGGCTATATTGGAATTTCATTATTTTGAAAAAAAAAACACAAAATTTATTGTGATTTTTTTTTTATCACGTGGTATCATTTTTTACCTCAAACTTTTTATTTAAACAAATCGCACGCTAAATTAAGATAAAGGTTGCAACTATTTTTAGTATTTATTGTGTTTTTATTTGAACATTAATTAAATAGAGTATTTTCACATGCTTTCACTGTAATGAAAATGTTTTTCAATGAATCATAAAATTGTTGAGAACAAAAAAAGAATTGCACAACAAACTGTTTTTTTATTGATAATGTTGCCAGAAGCCATTAGTTTTCCTCTGAAAATTCACATACTCCCAGCAACTTTTGAAGCTTCTGAAAAACTTCTAACTTTAAGGGTTTGGTCATAATGTCTGCCACTTGATCTTGGCTTCCACAATGAATCAATTCAGCCACACCATCTTTTGTAAGATTTCTTAGAAAATGAAACCTCACATCAATATGCTTGCTTCGATCGTGCAAAACTGGATTTTTTGACAGCTTGATGGTTGAACTATTGTCACACAATATGGTAATGCAACTTTCATCTGGATGGCCCAACTCCTTCAAAATTTTCCTCACCCAAACTCCTTGACAAGCACAAATTGCAGCAGCTATAAACTCAGCTTCTGTAGTTGATAAGGCCACAATAGGTTATTTTTTTGAACACCACGAAACAACACCTGAACTCATTAAAAATACATACCCAGATGTACTTTTTCAATCTTCCAAATCTCGAACATAGCCACTATCTGTATATGCCAACAATCCAACATTTCCTCCTTTTATGTAATGAATTCCATAGTTCACAGTCCCTTTTAAGTACCGAAGTATTCTTTTAGCTGCTTGAAGATGATCTTCCATTGGTTTTTCCATGTACCTACTTATAAGGCAAGTAGCAAACATCATATCGGGTCTTGTGGCAGTAAGATACATTAAACTTCCCACCAATTGTTTGTAATATGTATCATCAACAGGGACCCCATTTCCAGCTTTACTTAATTTGGAACCAAGAACAATTGGGCTGTTCACAGAGTTACTTTCCAGCATGCCAAACCTTTTCAAAACCTCCAATGCATATTTTCTTTGACATATAAAAAATCTAGAAGACTGTTGTAACACCTCAATCCCAAGAAAGAATCGCATTTTTCCCAAATCGGTCATATCAAATTCACGCAACATGGAATTTTTAAAATCAATCATCATAGTTTCATCATCACCAGTAAAAATTAAATCATCAACATACACACTTACAATGATAATTTTTCCTTCCAAACTTCTCTTGGTGAATAATGTTTGTTCGCTATCGCACCTTTGAAATCCTTCATTGATGAAATGTGTTTCAATTCGACTAAACCAAGCACGTGGAGCTTGTTTTAATCCATATAAAGCTTTGTGCAATTTGTAAACTAAGTGCTCATTACCCTTCTTTTGATACCCTTTTGGTTGCTCTATATAAACATCTTCAGTTAACTCACCATGGAGAAAAGCTGACTTAACATCAAGCTGAAAAATATTCCAATCCTTTTGTGCAGCTAGAGCAATAATCATTCTTATTATATCCATCCTTGCCACTGGTGCAAAAACTTCTGTGTAGTCTACTCCATATTGTTGAGAGTAGCCTTTAGCAACCAATCGAGCCTTGTACTTGTCAATTTTTCCGTGCTCATTGTATTTGTTTTTGTAGACCCACTTTACTCCAATCTTTTTAGCTCCAATTGGTAGTTCAACAAGTGTCCACGTTTTGTTCTTCTCAATGGATCTGATTTCATTGTCCATGGCCAGCCTCCAATTTTCATCTTGTATAGCATCTTCAAAATACAATGGATCAGTTGATATCCCTAGTGCCATATGAGCTTCATCCTCTAAAAGACCTTCTCCACTAATATAATCATCCATCCATGTAGGAAGACGCCTCTCACGAGATTCCCTTAAATTCCTCACATTTTTCCCACCATCACAAAAAATGTGATCCTCCTCCCTAACTCCATCTTCTCTATCATTATCAAGTTCATTTTCACTCACATTTTCTTCCTCATCTGCATCATCACCATCACCCAAATCTAAGTGTACTGCTATTATTTGTTTTGCATCCCAATCCCATTGTTTTTCTTCCTAAAAAATTACATCTCTACTCACAAAAACCTTTCCACCGACCGGATCATATAGTCTGTAACCTTTTGACTCCTCACTAACTCCCAATAACACACAAGAAATGCTTTTATTGTCTAATTTGGTTCTTTTTGCATCTGGAACATGTGCATGTGCTACACATCCAAAAACCCGAAAATGATCTACTGAGGATTTTATCCCACTCCAAGCCTCCTCTGGTGTGATATCTTTGACCACCAAGGTAGGACATCTATTTAAGACATAGATGGTCCAATTTACTGCTTCTGGCCAAAAGGTTTTGGGTATATTTTTCTCCGATAGCATTGAACGAACCATGTTCATTATCGTTCT
>NC_052357.1:62333965-62370561 GCF_009727055.1 Benincasa hispida | reverse complement strand
CATGACTCTGGAGAAGTATTCTGTCACTCCTTCACCAGACTTCATCTCAAGAATTTCAAAGTCTCTACGAAGAGCTTGTAGATGAGACCTCTTGACCCTTGCATTGCCTTCAAACTTTTTCTTCATTGCATTCCATATTTCTTTAGAAGTGTTCTTCTTGAGAATGGTTTCTAAAACTGTACGATCAATGTCTTGAAAGAGATAATTCTTTACTTTCAAGTCTTTCATCTTCATCTCATCATTTTTCTTTCGCTGGGCTTCTGTTTGCAACAATTCGCTAGCTGGTTCAACATATCCAGGTTCGACCAACTCCCAGTTTTCCTTGGATCAAGGAAGTTTTCCATCAACATGCTCCAATGATCATAATGACCATTGAAACGTGGAATTGCCGGCTATACAAAATTTCCTTCATTCTTATTTCCTTCCGTAGTCATTTTGCTGCAAAGTTTCAAAGACTGCTGCTTTGAAAAATCAAAACCACCTTGGCTCTGATACCAGAATGTTGAGAACAAAAAAGAATTGCACAACAAACTGTTTTTTTATTGATAATGCTGCTAAGCTTAAATAGTAGCTAAACTACATCCACGAAAATAAAGGAGAAAAAATAGCAACCCACTCTTACTACAATTCAACAAAGTGGAAACAGAAAGCTAAAAATAGGAAACTGTTATAAAAAAAACTTTCAAAAATATGTATTTGATATATAAGATTTAAAAGAAAAATAAGTTTAGAATTTTTTTGAATTCACAACCTTATATATTTCTTTTACTAGACTTATCACTATTATAATTTATCAAATTCACACGTCTCACGAGTATAAAAAAATTATCAAAGTGAATATGATGACATAAAAGAAAAATATTTTTAAATGAATTATAAATATAGTTTTTTTTAATGGCTTGCCCGTAAAAAAATTATCAAAAGTGAATATGGTGACACATATTAAAGTTCTAAAGTAAAAAATTCAACCCTTTATAATTACGTATAAGGTCCAATTCGAGTGATATTTGAAGTTTTTGGGTAAAAATTAATACATAAATGTTGGAGATAAGTAGAATGATAAAAATTGGTTTATTTTCTTTCTGCTAGCGGTGTTCAAAAAATTCGATGATCCAAAAAAATCCAACCCAACCCATGCGGTTTGGGTTGGGTTATCAATTCATTTGAGTTGGCTTGAATTCAAATAAATGAAAATTTTATGGATTGGGTTTGTTCATGGGTTCATCTAATATAATCCGAACCAACCCCGAATTTATTATTAACTTTAAAATATACTTTTTATTACATTTAACACGATTATTTATATATATATTGATTTTAATTTTATTTAATTTTAATATTTTTTTAATAATTTATTCTTCAACAATTTTTAAAAGTAGTTCCTTTGCACTTTAGAGAGAAAATTTTCACTATATAAATTGAAATTGAGTTGTTAATCTTCATTCAATATATGAAAATAATTAAATAAGATTTTTATATATTTACATTGTGCTTCTTTTTAGAACAAAATTTTAAACAAATGACCCGATTAACCTGAACCAACCCAACCCAACCCAAATATTTTATTGTTGGGTTGGGTTGGGTTGAGTTTATTTTTTAATAAGGGTTATTTGGGTATCTACAACCCGAACAATTGAGTTGAGTTTAAAACGTCTTTCAACCCAACCCAATCCATGAAGATCCATACTTTCTTCATCCAATGTATTTTCTTTTAAAATTATTTATATAAAAGAGTTTTTAATATTTCATTTATGTTTCATTTACTCAACTAGAATGGAAACAAGAGAACAAAACCCTCATAGAAAAAAAAAATCATTACCTTTCTTGTTGGCAATCAAATCATTAATTTAGTCTCTCTATATATAAGTAAATGGTTTGAACGTTTGATTATCGACATGATAAGGAAAAAAATTTAAATTTTATAACGAAAATAGAATTGTGATAATCATATACTTTCATTATTAATAAACAATAATTGTCTACAATTTTTGATATTAAAAATTTAGAAATTAGAATCTTTAATTTATTATTTTAATGTCATTTCAATGTCTCATACACACAAACAAAAGAGTAGTCATATTTGTGTATCTCTTATGCTTTAGTGAAGAATGCTTATCTATTGCTTTGGAAAAAGTAGTTTCTTATCTTATAAAAGTATGGCTAGACCCTAAAACCAAAAATATGCATTTTTAGTGAAGGATGTTTATCTATTGCATTGGGATGGTGTAAGTTTTTCTTTCATTCTTTTTAAGGAAGTTTAGTCTTTTTCTTTTAACTAGTTTGATAATGCGTGTATTCTACGTTATAGATAGAATTTAATTATAAAAATTTAAATCAACAACTTTAATTTATGGATAAGATAGTTTGAAAAAGAAAATAGGAACTACAAGTGATGATTAAAAAATATCAAGATAATTTTTCCTAAATTTATTGGATGATTTGATGGCAATCTTAATTTTAAACTTTAAATTAAACCATAATATTTTTCTATATTTTATTTATTTTGAATTGGATCATTTGGTTATTCTCTTAGTTTAAACTTTAATTTAAATAAAAATATTATATTTTTCTATTTCGTATAAAAAAAATTCATTCAAACAAGATGATTTGATTATGCTCCTAATTTTAATTTAAACCAAAATATTTTTGTTATGCATACATAAACTCTTAATTTTTTTTTTTAGATTTGCAATGGTCTTCCTCTTAAACTTTATTTTGATTTTATAAATTATTTCAAAATTATACAAAGATGAATTGGTGTGTACTTACAACAAATTCGAAAAGAGAGAAAAAAACAACAATATGTAAAAAATAGTAAGAATTATTATAAATTCTTAAATTCATTGGTAAGTTTGGAAAAAATTAAAATGTGAAAGAAAACTACAAAAGCATAAAAAAAATCACTTTCTTCTCTGTCGTTTTGAGTACCTCTAAAGTGTTTGAACTTCGACAGATTTCTTGAACCTCATAAGAAACGTCTTCTCTCCACTTTTTTTAATATGTGATAATCTATATGTATAGAAAGAAAAAACTATAATAGCATATAAAAAAAGTTGCATTAAATAATTCTATATGTTTTTACAAAATTGAAAAGTGAAAAAAAAAGACATACATTAAAAAAAATGAAAAAATAGAAAGGGGTGATATCTTCTTATAGAATATAAAAGAAATATTTAAAAACAGAGAAATTAAACTTCCTAGAAAAGAAGGAAAAGAAATATTGGAAAATAGGTTGCTAATAAAAAAAAAATATATATATATATATATATAATATTATATATATATATAAACAGAATTTCTACAAAAACAAAAAGGAAGAAAAGAAGAGGAAAAGAAATACAGAAAATGAGAGATCAAAAATTAACTATTTATAGAGAAAATTTAGATTTCAAATCATAATTTGATATTATTTTTTAAAAAAAATCATTTATTTAATGTTAAGTAGAAATTATTAAAATAATATGTGATTTTCTTTTTATAAAAAAATTATGAAATAAGAGATTAGAGGATAAAATATGATTTTTTTTTTTTAAAAAAATTGTTTTTTCCTTTATTTAAGATAAGTAGCTATTAGAGATAAAATATGAGTTTTTTTTTTTTTTTTTTTTTAAAAAAAGATTTTCATGAATAAGATATTAGGAGATAACATATGATTGTTTTTTTAGAAATCCATAGAGAATATTAGAGATAAAATTATGTGATTTTTTAAAATGATTTAAATGTAAAATTATGTAAGATATCCATATACTCATCAACTAAAAATGGTAAAAGGGGAATCAAATGTTTTTCCTCCACAACCTCTTTTAGATAGTATAGGTTTTTTTTTTTTTTTTAAACTTTTATTTGGAGAGCCCACATAGTAAAATATATATTTTGTCTTTAATTTAAATGCTCACTTTAAGTGTTTTCAATTTTACCTTAAGCTAACTTATTCAATATAATTTATGAGACACAACTTCAGTTTTAAATCTTTAAACTTCAATTTATCTTTTTGGTTTTGAGGGCCCCAATTTTAGAGACAATTTGTTTTGTTTTGTCTTGCAAGTCTATTTGAAACATAAGGTATGTTCTTGATTTAGTTGTTTTATTGTTTTTCATTCTTGTGGTATAGGATTGTCTCCGCACTTTTGGAATGTTCCTACCAAGATTTGTGGTTAATTTGTTCTTTTCTGAGAACAAAATTATTAGTTGGGAGTGAATGGTTGTTTTTAACATTTTTTTGGAGGTTTGATTATGAGAAATCTTGTTTGGGCAACCCTTCTTATAAAAGTTGACCAAAGTCAACAATCATGGGAAAAGGGTTTACCAAACAAGATTTCTGATAAGAGTTGACCAAAGTCAACAATTATGGGAAAATGGTTTACCAAAGTCAACCTTTACAGAAGACATTGGTAAGTCAACCCTTATGAAAAAAAAAAAAATTGATTAGTCATTCCTTAGGAAAAATTTTCAATTCTTTTTTTCAGTTTCTTTCCATTTTCCGAGATTAACCCTTTAGTGCTTTATTAGATGTCTTTTTTTATGGTGTTTATCTTTGCGAAAAATAATGCATAAAAGTTTAAGAGAAATTTGATTAAAAAAATCTCCAACTTTTGAAAGAAGTTTCCCAAACCCTAAAAAGTTCCTGTCTATTTAAAAGAAATTTCTCGTTTGAAGTCGAATCCTTACGAGATTTCCATGTGGATCTCAACAAATGTTCCTTCCATTTGAAATCTACCTGTAAATTGTCATTCTCTTTTCTCTTTAAACACTTTTTTCCCCTTTCTATAGTCCTATTGATTGATCGATTGTGTATGAGTGATAAAAAATGTGAATAAATATGGTCTAATAGCAAGCATATACTGTCGATCAAGTAATAAATCTTGGAGCATTCCAAGAGTCTAATCCCATGAGATTAGTTCAATTTTAATTCCTTTAAGGCAACACAACCAATGTAACTAATGGTAACTAAGTGTGTTAATAGATAGTCAATAGGTCAAATGTTGATTAAAACAGTAAGCAATAATAGATGAATAGGGCTTTAGTTATATTTCAACCAAAAGGGCAATGTCACCACATCATACCTAAACAATGACTTAGTCATGGACAAAAAACTCCTCCTATTCGATTTTGTATCAAGTTTCTTTAGAAGCCCTTAGTAGCTACTACCTATATTTCTATGGTTAGTTGGATCATAGATTAATGCAGTTTCTTTATCCTATAGCTTCCTTTATTTCTAAGGCTACGTGACAGTTCTATTTCTACACTCTTAATCTCATATTGCTTTGTCACATTAGTTTATACCTTAACCTTCTTAGCATCAAGACTCCACTAGATTGCTAAATTAAGTGGTTAGTTTAACTTAAAAATATTCTTCCATAAGCTCAATAAAGGAAATGCATAAATCAAAGAGTTATGAAGCATAAGCATTATTCAAGCGATAAAGTCCTATGGAATTCCCATAACTGAACCCTTAGATAATTTAGGTCATGATTAAGAACAAATGAATAAATTTCATTAGATCAATAACCATGATTACGAGATGAATTTTCAACAAATAAAAGCAAAATAAATCTAGAAAAGTGCATAAATAAAATAAAGAAATGCTAAAAAATACAATATAATGATGCCTTGAGGCAATCTTCACTTTCCTAATCTTTCCTTAGGGTGATTCTCCTTTTCCAAAGATGAATCCTATCACTCCCACGTTTTCACGAGGTAGGAATGACCTACAGCTCTCAAACTTCAGAGGAACTTTCGTTGTTGAAGCTTTTTGATTGAGAATATGAGATGTCTTTGAAGGGTGCCTGAACTTCGTGGGTGGATTGTGAACGCTTGAAAAGAGAGACTTCACATCCTTTTATAGGTCCAAATCGATTGAAGGAGAGTAGAAATTGGTGCTTCAGAGGTTTACCAAGTGATTCTAGTGTTGAAAAATAATTATGGATCGTGAGAATAAAAAATGAGAACGAACAAATGAGAATGACTGGTCAACATTCCACAAATTAAGGTTTCGATGTTGATGCATCAACACAACTTTTTCAAATCAATCAAATCTTTTTTTGCAAAAGTTCATGAATTCAACCAAAATTAGCAAAAAAAAAAAAAAAAAAGACTAAAAGGACCATTATATGATCACTTTATTCATTTAAGACCATTAATGGGATAAAACGCATGCAAATGACCATTTTTACACAATAGAAGTATAGAAAAAAGTATAGAAATATTAGTTTGAAACATGCATTTCATGACATATATTATCTACCAAAACTCACACATTCAACCCTTCAAATAAAAGTTGAAAAAGTATGAAAGATAAGGGATTTCAAACAATAAGAGGAAAGAAACCCAAGCGTGCTTTTTTTTTTTTTTTTTTTTCACAGGGATATTTAGTAGGGATGACAACGGGGTCGGGCCGGGGCGGTGATGCACTCCCCATCCCCATCCCAATGGAGATTTTTAATCTCCATCCCCGTCCCATTCCCCGTTTTGGGGGGTCAGAAGTTAGGGTTAGAGAATCCCCATTCGGAGATTTGGATCCTTGGAGAAAATATATTATAATAATAATAATAATAATAATAATAATAATATATGGGGCGAGGATCCCCTCCCCGTCCCTGCCCCATCTCCAACTGGGGACCGATTTAAATCCCCGGTTTGACCCCCGTACCCAGTCAAACCGGGTATTCCTTGTCCCGATTGGGTCGGGGACCTGACTCCGCAAAGAATTTTATCATCCCTAACATTTAGGTAACATCATTATGTGGGGCCTTCCAAATAGAGGTTGAAAAAATAAAAAAGAAATTAAAAAACTAGTTTTTAAAGAGGTTCATTTTATACAAAAACTTTTTAGGTTAGAAATAATAATTTTTCTTTCATTTTTCACATTTTTTTGGAAAAAAGGTGGGACTAGGACTGGGTCATTACTTTGATTTTATTGGTGAAATAGTGCTATCTTAACTCAAGATAACAATTTTTTTCTTTTCTTTTTCTTTTTTGTTGGTTGAAAAATTTCTTATAAATAGAACATTTTAATTTCTTGTTTTAATCACACTCCAGTCCTTGCCAAAAGAAAAATATCTCAACTGACATAAAGTGGGAAGAAAAATCCTAGTCTTAATTTACGAAATATTTTTTAGTTTATCCCCTAAGACTTGCACCAAACTTTAGATTCTTTAATGAGGAATGAAACTTCAGTTATATCATAACCAATCTCGTTTAACTTTATTTACCAACTCCAATCAAATTTGACCTAGATAAGGTGTAAATTGATTGACACGACCTCTACAAGTCCATCACACAGCGCCTGTGTCTCGAGAACTCTACTTCATTACAACAGGAAATGTAACACATACCCATGAGGCAAACTCGCGCTCAAGATGATCCTGAATTACTCAGTTAGGCCCAACCATGAGAGGTGAGATTTTAGGAGAAATCATAATTCAAATGACAAGTCTGTCTCAAAGAAAGGGAACCAACCAACAGGACTAGTTGACAGGCGAAAAGCTGAAACCCCAAAACATCATTTTTTCCCACATCCAACCTAGTGTTCAAGTGCTCATTCAAATGTTTATCAAGACGTACAGAGTTTTATGATTCAAAATCAATCATCAGTCTTTGAAACAAAAACTTGTTCCTCACCTCCCAAATTTGTCAACACAATGAAAATGACTTTGCCTATCTCTTGCATTGGACATCTCTCTAGAAACCAATGCAAATGGTATTTATTACTCTATGTCATCCTTACGTCACAACTAATATCAACATTAATAGTGAGGAATCTAGGCCAAAGATCCATTGTAACCCAACATTTCTAGATCAAATGGGTAGAAGATTCCATATGCTTCATGCAAAAAATACAAAAAAGATTGGTATGTATTCCTTTCTCCTCATTTAGATTCCCTTCAGTGAGAAGAAGATTGTGAAAAAATTTTCAACATATCTTAGCCTTTGTTAGGGCCAAGGCCTTCCAAATATGATGTGCAACTTTTCACAAGAGGAACTAAACTCAAATAACTTAGAAAAATGCAATCCAAGAAAGTACGCACTTCTAACTATACAAACGCACCTTGTGTCCAAATCCCAAACGATCTCATTCTTCTTCTTGCGTCACAGCAGAGGAATTTGGAGAATAGCCTTAACATTATCAATGAGGAAGCTAGCATGGATCACATCCTCATTCCATTTCCAGAAGACACATCACATCCGCCCTTGCGGGTTACTTGGAACAATGATTAGAAGTCTATTGCCCTCCCAAGGAATTTAAGGATCACTAAAATCTTAAGTGAATCTATTTCTATCACTAGAAATATACATATTATAAACTATGAGATCCACAAGATTTAGGACACTAATCCCAATAGTTAATGATTCTTCTTCTGAACCTTCGTGTCACTTGGTCCTTCTTCCGCATGTCACTTCGTCCCACCTCTTTCACCTTTTCCTTACTTTTTCGGTCAAGCATACAGTTGACCGATAACAATGATGCCTTATTGGGGGGGGGGATGGTTGGTTCATACTAGGTTGTGAACCAACCGAAATAAATCTTGTTATTAGAGTAGAAGTTAGTGAACGGTCCTTCTGTGGTACTCACCTTTTCTTCTACGAATGCGGATCCTGATTCATTAACTTCATCGTTCATTAGGGACTTCGATGTCATCATCTTGGTGTCAGTGCTCGATCCTTCAGGACTATACGTCCATGCATCCTATAGGTAGTCAGAGAAGTGGGCCTTAAATTAAAGTGCTAATGAAAAGATTATGCAGAGTTTTGTTATATATAGGCAATTAGTAGAATCATTAGTGTGGTTTAATATCTGAAACGATCGTTAAACTACCAGCATTGAATGCAACGTTTCAATCAATGCGTGGATAATATCGTTCAACGGTATTGATATATCGTTCAATGGTATCGATAAATGAACACGTGTGGATCGAACACAAGTCCATCTCAACATACGAGGAATGGCTTTTATTTACTTTGGTCACAACGACTCCATCTATCATTGCTAGTATTTCATATAGCCAAACTTGTGAAAATGAGCGGTGGGGAGTGTAAGAATCATGAAACTATTTAATTGAAAATTATTGTAACAATAATTTAAGTACCTAAAATGCAAGTGGAAACTCGGGAAGACTGAATTTTATGATATACGATGGGTTAGAAGCATTATTGTCCCGACACATCATTGCTTTCTCAACCAATGCTCTCTATAAACCTCATAGTGTTCTTTCCCATAAGATGGTCTCCAATCCATATTGAAATGGCAAACATCATCGACATCAGTGAACAATGTTGAATCAACGAAAGTATGCTTTGAAGGAATTGAATTCCTTATGCGGAAGCGTGCAATCGTCGTATGCCTTAATTTTTGTGATATAAACTTTTCACAAAACATAAAAAAGGTACATGATTAAGCATGTTCTTAAGAATTTCAAAAGAAATAGAATGTTACCTTTGGAGATCGATCTTCAATGTTTCTTCTCCTAGTCTTGACAATTACAATACGTTCAAAACAATGCGACATGACCAATGATCTTCTCTACTATCCTCTTTGGACAAGGAGGTTTTTGGGAACCTTGTGGAAGGGAAGGGAAAAAACAAAGAACTCTTTTCTTAGAGAGTATATGTGATGCAGAGATTGTGAGAGAGAGAGTGAAAGTATAATTTTTAACGTAAATCTTATTCAAGCCCCAAAAGTCAACTGCATCTGTAGATTTAAAGAAAGAGAGTAACTACCATCTCTCTTCACTCTCCCACTCCCTTGAAATTAATTAATTAGATTATATTTGATTAATTTAATTAAATAAAATTAATTAATTAATTTAAATATCTAATATTTAATTTAATTATTTTTTTTTGGAAAGATCTAATTTAATTAAGTTTAAGCATATTCAAATGAGCATCTCTCACATATCTTATAGTTTTAATATGAATCTTATTCATATAAATTATAACGTATAGTTTTAATATAAATCTAATTTAAAATTTAATATCTGAATGTTATTCAAATATTAATACTCTCATATTATATAGTTTAATTATGAATCTAAAATTAACTTTATATTGTAATGTATATTAGTTATATCATATACAATTAACATTATATTATTTTCTATCATATACAATTAATTCCCTTTAAAATAATTTGAACTCTTCAAATTCTTTCCACTTTAAAATCCTTGTTTAACCATTTGTGAGCTAGTAGAATGACCTAATGAACCTACAGTTATAAGCTCTAACGATACGAGATTAATTAATTAAATTCTTTAATTAAATTAATCAATATTATTAACTATGGGTCACTCTACTAAAGACCCATAGCTGCCCCATATGAACTGCAGTATATTATATGTCCATTCATTTAACCATATTTTGTAAGTCAACCCTTCACAAATTTTTCGAAATTACAGTTGGGTCAAATTAACGTTTTACCCCTGTAGTTACCTCTTGTACATTAAGTATTACTGATCCTCTAAGGAACAATTTTGTTTATGGTCCAAACATAAACAAAGTCCCTCTCAGGCCAGTGAGAGGGTAAGGCTTTATTGTTAAGTCTTAGAGTCAGCATCTAAAGGAACAATCTGTTTAATTTCCCTTAAGTCATGAAGGAGCGAATTCCATCTCGTGAAGATATGTTCCCAACTTCTCGAGTTATCGTTCTCAAAATACTAGGTATATTGAGTCTGTAACTAAGGTTACTCTCACCCATATAAATTAAAGAACGACCCTTATAAGCAGGACTTCATAACTCACTCAGAATTTAGATTGGCTTACGTGGTTATCTTTGAAGTATAAATTTCTTCAGTTAACAGTGTTACAAAGATATATTATATTTTGTGGTCCGGTTTTATATAGACTCACTGTATAGAATACCCCAACTTGCATGCCATTACATGAACAATTTGGATCAAATCGTTTGTAACACTTAAAACTATTGTAATATTTACAAAGTGAGCCATATCATAGTGTTACCAGGATAAGGTACCAAATCTTATCCATATACTATAAACCTTTCGGGTTATTTCTTGAACACGATCCAGTTGTATGTCAACTACATACTGTTCAAGTTACATTAAATATCCTTGGATCTTAGTTTATTGGATTTTGAATTATGCAAATAATAGAATACTTTATTCCTGAAAAAAACACTTTATTCATTTATTAATAATTTTATTACAAATTTACACAGGCTACGAGAATTAGGACATAAATCTTAACAATATCCTACTTTTCCTAAAGCTGGTGGGATGTATGATACACATAAAAAAGAAAATACAATAAACTAAGTCATACAATATACCCAGTCATATCTTCCACTTACCCTAGCCTAAGTGATACATATCCCGTAAACCTAGACCTTCTAGATGACCCTCAAACGCTTTAGCTGTGAGAGTCTTTGTAAATGGACCAACAATGTTGTGCTCCGATGCTATTCGCATAAGGATTACGTCTCCTTATTGTACAATCTCCTGTATCATATGATACTTCCGTTCTATGTGCTTTCCTCGTTTATGGCTTTGAGGTTCCTTTGAATTTTTCATAACACCACTGTTGTCATAGAAAAGAGTGATAGGCAAAGACATATTTGGAACAACTTCCAAATCAATCAAGAACTTTCTTAGCTAGACAGCTTTCTTAGTAGCTCCACAAGTAGCTACATATTTTGGCTCCATAGTAGAGTCCGCAACATAACCTTGTTTTATGCTAGCCAGATTACAACTCCTTCATTCAGAGTGAACACTGATCCTGATGTAGATTTTTTAGAATCCTTATTGATATGAAAATCAGAGTTAGTGTATCTTGTACGGATCAAATTTTTAGCACCATACACAAGCATATAGTCCATCATTCTCCTAAGATACTTGAGGTTGTCTTTACCGTCATCCAATGATCAAATTTGGGATTAGATTGATACTTACGGACAATTCTAGCTACATAACATATGTTAGCCCTCGTACACAACATGACATACATAAGGCTACCCATAGCCGATGCATATTGAATTTGTCTCATTTCCTTAACTTCTTGAGGTGGCTTAGGACACTATTCCTTAGACAATGTAATTTCATGCCTAAAAGGTAAATTATTTCATGGAATGTTGCAACGCATTTTGCCAATATAAGATGCTTGAGACAAGGCTAATGTTCAATTCTTGCAGTTTCAAACAATTCAAACGTCAAGAATAGATTGTTCTTCTCCCAAATCTTTCATTTGGAATTGGGCAGATAACTAGTTTTTATGTCAGTAAGAAATTCTATATCATTCCCAATAAGTAAGATATCATCTACGTACAACATGAGAAAAGCAACAACACTCTTAATGATTTTCTTGTAAACATAAGGTTCATCAACATAAGATTTGACCGCATTGTCAAACCTTATGTTCCAAAATCTGGATGTTTGCTTCATAATCCATAAATGGATCGTTTTAGCTTACAAACTTTTTACTCCTGACCTTGTTTTATGAATCCTTCTAGTTGATTGAGTAGATGTTCTCATCAAGATTGCCATTCAGAAAAGTAGTCTTGACATTTGTTTGCCATACTTCATAGTCATTATTTGTGGCAATGGATAAAAGAATGCGAATAGACTTGTACATGGCAATTGGAGAAAAAGCTTCTTCATAATCAATCCATTCTAGTTAAGTATAACCCTTTGCCACAAGCCTTGCTTTGAAGGTTTTAACCTTTCCATCTACACCCTTTTTTCCCTTGTAGTTCCATTTACAACATATAGGTTTTACTCCATCATGTCGATCTACAAGATCCCAGACTAAATTGGAATACATAGATTCCATTTCAAGATCCATGGCTTTGACCCTTTCATCTTTGTCAACATCTTCCACTGCCTTTTTAAAAGATAATGGATCCTCGATGCAATCATAAGATGTGATAACACGGGCTTCTGTTAAATCCATATATCCTGTAGGACAAGATATAACCCTCCCACTACAACGAGACTCTTTCAACTCTTGAAAAGGATTTTGACTAGATGTGCTAGAACCATCAACACCTCCTGTTGATGTATCAGCATTGTCAGCATCTTTCGTTGAAATACTATTATTTTCATTGAAATTTTCACTTAAAATTAATTTACTGAGTGGTTTGTGATCTCTTATATGATCTTCTTCTAAGAATGTGACATTTGTCAATAAAAATACCTTGTTTTCCTTTGGATCATAAAAGATACCACTTCTAGTTTCCTTGAGATAGCCTACAAATAGACATACTCTTGAACGAGGTTCCAATTTTTTTAGGTTTGTTGTCAGCACATGCATTAGACATTCCTAAATCCTGAAATGTTGTAAACTCCCTTTACGACCACTTCATAATTCAAAAGATGTTTTAGAGACACTTTTGCATGGAACGTTGTTTAGTATATATGCTATAGTCTCTACTGCATAACTCTAAAAGAAATCAGGTAAATGAGCATGGCTTATCATAGATCGAACCATGTCCAACAAGGTTCTATTTCTCCTTTCTGATACACTATTATGTTGAGATGTACCAGGTGCTGAAAGTTGGGATGTGATTCCATGTTCTATTATATAGTCTTAGAATCTCAAGTCCATATACTCTCCACCTTGATCAATTCAAAGTGTTTTAATTGTTTTACCTAATAAGTTTTCAACTTCAATCTTATACTCTTTGAACTTTTCAAGATCTTCAAATTTGTGTGCATTAGATAAAGATACCCAAATCTTGAATAATCATCTACAAAAGAGATGATATTCAAAACCTTTTCTTGCTTGAATATTCATTGGACCACAGAGGTCTGAATCTACAAGTTCTAAAGGTTCTTTGGCTCTATAGTTTTTTTTAGTGAAGGTCTTTTAGTCATATTGCCTTCAAGGCATGACTCACATTCTGGTAATGAACTCTCCTTTAACTCATTTAGAAGTCCATTCTTTACCAATTTCTCGATTCTATCGAGATTTATGTGACTGTTCTAAGGTGCCAAAGGTGGACATTTTCTTTAGGAGAAAATTTTTGTCTTTTATTTTTAATTGTTGTCGTTTTGAATAGTTCAGTATTGAGGTGCATTTTCGATGTTAACGGTCTTAGCACATATAAGTTATCTTTTAAAGTTGCTAAACAAATCTCAACGCCGTTCTTAAAAATAAATAATTTATTTACAAAAATGAAATTAAATACATTTGTTCCACAACTGAAATCAAGTTCCTTTTGATATCAGAAACTATAAATACATGATCTAATAATAATTTCAAAAAAATCTTGAAAGATAATTTTATGCTCCACATAGCAACAACTAAGGCAACCTTTCTTGTTCTGACCCTCAAGGTCATCTCGCCAACTTCTAGTTGCCTCTAGGAACTAATTCCCTATAAAGAAGAATAAACATGATTAGTAGCTCTTGAATCAATTATCTAGACAGAACTATCATTCCCCACCGAATAAGTTACTGAGACAATCAAATCGTATTTACTTTCTTTGGCTTTCTTCTTTTCAACTAAGTACTTCGACCAGTTTCTCTTCCAGTGTCTGTTTACATTGCAATGGAAATAGATTCTCTTTGTAGGTTTGGCCTTCTTGCCCTTTTGGGCAACAGTAGGAGGGACATCTTTATTCCTCTTTCCACTCATTTTCTTTTTCAACTTCTTTGAACCATAACAAGGTTCAGATTTAGTTCCAGAGGTCGAACCTCTATGGAAGTTCTTAGAAAAGCTGGCAACATTTGCTTCCCCATGTTGCCCTTTGACTTTTATTGAAGACTCATAGGTTCGCAGCTCATGAAGAAGAGTAGTTAAGTTGTAGTCTAGCTTGTTCATAACAACATTACTATAGAATTGGAGGAAACTCTTCGGAAGAGTCTCCAGAATAAAGCTGACCTCACTAGCTTCATCAATAACTGACCCATTCATCTCGCTCACATTGAAATGGACCATCATGTTGAGAACATGTACTCTAACAGAAGTCCCTTCTTGCATCCGAGCATTAAAGATGAATTTTGAAGCATCATGCTTGACTTGTGTGGACAACTGTCCAAACATATCATGCAACAATTCCATGATTTTTTGAGTGGAGACCATGTTCTCATGCTTCTTAGCTAGAACTTCAGACAAGCTGGCCAAGGCATATGCATGGACTTTTTCATCGGCTCAATCCATCTTTTATGTGCCTAGGAACATTCGTGCAACATTAAAGGCAGGTATTTGAGGACATTCCTCAATTAAGACGAATTTCAGGTCGTCAATTACCAACACAATGTTAATAACGTTTTTCTAAGTTGTGTAATTATCGCCAGTAAGTTTGTTAGCAGAAAGCAAATTAACTACCACACTAGTCATTTTTGCTTAAATAAGCAAATTTTATTCTAAGTTAGATAACTGCATAACTCTTTAAAACAAATCTAGTTTAGCACGCATAATGATGAAAACCCTTAAACTCATATTATTTTGCAATGATACTTCAGTGATTTAAAAATAAAAGCCACCGAAGGGTAATCAGTTATTCCTTCACTGAATTGAGACACTCTTAACCAAACAATACTTTAAAATAACTCTTATTCCTATAGTTTTTAATTACCATTATTTTAGTCAATAAAAATTAACTTATTCAGGGGTTCTTGTAAGTGTAATCTTCCATTTTAGATCATAAAGTTCCACCCTTATAAGTCAACTGAAGGGAAAAACCACATTGATGCAAAAACTAAAGCGTCCATTACTGGAGTTTTGCCCTGATATTAATTCCACAAACACCTTCCAAAGGGAGGATATGCCCAGGGCACCATGAGGCCGAGTATGAAATCTCACTTTGCAAACTAAGGGCGAGTATGAAATCTCACTTTGCAAATTAATGAAGAAAACCGTAGGAATGTTGACACATATCTTCTCCCACTCACTAAGGAGGACTCATTTCTCAGAGAGTATGTGTGATGGAGAGATTGTGTGTGAGAGAGTGAGAGTATAATTTTTAACATAAATCTGATTCAAGCCCCAAAAGCCAACTATAGACTATTTTGCAGATTCAAAGATAGAGAGAGGGTAACTGCCTTCTCTCCACTCTCCCATTCCCCTGCAATGTAGGGAAGTTTAATTTAATTTAATTTAATAAAAATAATTATTTAATAAAAATTAAATATGAAAACTAAAACAAATGAGAAGAAAAGTCACCCTAAAATGACAAAATTATCTTTGTCATTTTTAAANTTTAATTTAATTTAATTTAATAAAAATAATTATTTAATTTAAATATCTAATATTTAATTTAATTAATTTTAACCATATTCAAATGTCCATCTCTCACATAACCTAAAATTTTAAAATGAATCTTATTCATATTAATTATAACATATAATTTTAATATAAATCTAATTTATATTAATTTAATATTTGAATCTTATTCAAATATTAATACTTTCTTATTATATAGTTTAACTATGAATCTAATTCAAAATTAACTTTATATTGTAATGTATATTAATTGTGTCATATACAATTAACATTATATTATTTCTATCATTTACAATAATTTCCTTTTAAAATAATTTGAACTCTTTAAATTCTTTCCATTTTAAAATCTTTGTTTAACAGTTTGTGAGCTAGTAGAGGGGCCTAATAGACCTACAATTATAAGCTCTAATAATACATGATTAATTAATTAAACTATTTAATTAAATTAATCAACATTCATTAACTATGGGACATTCCACTAAAGACTATAGTTGCACTCATATGAACTGCAATATATTGTGTCCATTAATTTAACCATATTTGTAAGTCAACCCTTCATAAATTGTTTGTAATTACAGTTGGGTCAAATTAACGTTTTACCCTCGTAATTACCCCTTGTATCTTAAGTACCACTGATCCTCTAATGAACAATTTTGTTTGTGGTCCAAATATAAACAAAGTCCCCATCGGGCCAGTGAGAGGGTGATGTCTCATTGTTTAAGTCCGGAGTCAACACTTAAAGGAACAATCTGTCTATTTTCTCTAAAGTCGAGAAGGAGTGAATTTCATCTCGTGAAGCTATGTTCTCAGCTCCTTACTTGGTATCGTTCCCAAAATGCTAGGCATATTGAGTCGACAGCTAAGGCCACTCTCACCCATATAAATCAAATAACGACCCTTATAAGCAGGAGTTCATAACTCACTCAGGATTGAGATTGAGTTACATGGTTATCGTTTAAAATATAAATTTCTTCCGTTAACGGTGTTACAAAGATAGATTATATTTTGTGGTCCGGTCTTATACAGACTCACTGTATAAGATACCCCCACTTGTATGTCATCACATGAACGATTTGGATCAACCTTTGTAACACTTGCAACTGTTGTAACATTTATAAAGTAGGTCACATCCATATTGTTAGCAGGATAAGACACCCAATCTTATCCTTGAACACAATCTAGTTATATGTCAACTACATACTGTTCATGTTAAAATAAATGATCTTGAATTTTAGTTATTGAATTTTGAATTATGCAAACAATAGAATACTTTATTCATGAAATAAACACTTTATTTATTAATTAATACTTTGTTTACAAATTTACATAGACTACGAGATTTAGGACATAAATCCTAACATTCTTGTCTTTTCTCATCATCGTAAGCTCCATGTAGTATACGAGAGAAATTTTTATAGCATCCTTGTCATTATCAAACTCCAATTTCGGATACTCTTTCTCCAAATCAAATATAGTCGTGTGCCATGACTCGGGAAGTACCTAATTTTTCAACAATTACTCTTAGTTGTAGGTTGTGGTACTACATTGACAAAAGCCACAACCCTATCATCAATAGGAATTCTGACATGCTGAAAGTCAAAAGCGATCCTCTAGTATTGCACGTAATGCAATCTTCTCAGCCGTGGACAACCTCCCTCAGTAATGCCTCATGTATTACATCGCTGCTGAAAATGATACTTAGGTCAATATAGTAACTAATTACTGTTCTTCTGAAAGCATCGAGCTACGTTTGATCGAGTTTTCTCTTAATAGCCATATTCGCGGTCTTGATATGGGATAGAGTTGTATATTGTGTTGGAAACCCTTCGTTCGGAGGAATCTTGTATCAAGACTCTGCCATGTGTTATCTGGAAGTTGTCACATTTTATGAAAAAATCAGTTAGCAAGCGAGAAAATGCACACAACTTCATTCATTTGCCGTTACTGACGTCATTAGTGACTTACTGCTATCAACTTATCGCTATCAACTTATCAACGAACCGACTTTCATATATCGATTTACTGCTATTAAACGATAAGGAGGGGATGAAATGTCAAACAACATTCATATCGGTGGACAAACTAACCGATGAACGATATTGTTGTCAATAAATATAATCATATCATAAAATAAATCAGGTCATGTCAATAATAGTGTTGATAAATAAAGAGATTGCAGATTGATCACTTATTAACAGGGTAATGGCATCTTATTATATTAGAGAAGTAATGGTAGTGAACAGGAAAATTCGATATTGAAATAAATCATTAGGACGTATACATTGATCATAACCTTAACTATAGTTGTTGGAACAGGTAATTGAAGACAACTGCAATATAAAACGAAATAAAAAAAAAACATGTTTAATGGCAAAAAATGTTCAACTTACAGATGGGCGAAAGAACGATATACTCTAAGAAACATTTAAAAGATGGAAGTACAAAGTTGAAGCTCGACAAAGCAAAGAGGAATGGTTTCAAACTGTCAAAAAATTGTTTGAAATGCTCGTCAATGGACGTTTTGTCAATCAAAAACATTTGATGAGGGTAATTTAGTCTTTTTAATTTAACATTTCAATTAATGATGTGAAATAAACTACATCAATGATGGTGACACTATTTTTGAAAAAATTAATGAGTAAATACCAACAAACACAATAAAATCATTTTACCTTTCAACCCCATTTCAGTTGATGGTCCAATTGGAATCATTCATACTAGACCCTTTTTAATTCACCCGAAGTAAATGTGGCCTAAAATTTAATATTTTGAAGGGAACTTTTTAAATATAAAAAAAATATTTAAAAATATTAACACTTTATAGCTTTGTATTTTTGAAATTTTTTGTTAATATTTTTTGGATTTTTCTATTTATAAAAATTTTGTTTTTGAAACTTACAGGTCAAAATGATATTTTGTTTTGTTGATAATGATATTAAATTAATTTTAAATAATTGATAAAAAAAAGGGGGGTAAAAATGTGAGGAAGATTCCCATTTTTCCCTGTTCCGTTCCCAGTTCCCACAGGCAGTTATTGCAAAGGCATGCAGAGGTGTGAAGGCTATGGACTGTCCATCCATATATATCTGCTTCTCAATACTTAATGGCGCTGCCTCTTCTCCAACGAAACCATTCCCTTATTTAATGTCATCTCTACTTTTTGCCGACCACCACTTTGGAAAACTAAAAAAAATAAAAAAATTCACTTTATACTTCCGAATTTTGAAGTTGTATCAATTTAAACCATAAACTAATAGTTGTATCAACTTAAACTCACTATTAATTGTATCAACTTAAACCCTAAACTTTCATAAACAAATCCATTTAAATTTTGAAATTTCATAAGTGTATCAATTTACACATTATCATATTTATTTTGAAAAATATCAAGCAAAACATTTTTTTTTTTTTTTTTATTGAACTTATAAAGTGTAATAAGCGAATTAATTTATAACATTTATTAGGATTATATTTGAAAATTGTATAGACTTTTATAAATGTCAATTTAACAAAATTGACAATTATAATTTGAATGGACAATTTTCAAATAGATCTTAATTGAGAGTCTAAGTTGATTAACTTACGTAAGTTTTGAGATTTAATTGATAAAATTACAAGTCTCACACGATGTTTATCCAAAACAAACATAATGGAAGGTTTAAAGTTTAGGATTTAAATTGATACAACTCTCAAAGCTTAGTATCTAAATGCGATACAATTATTAGTTTAAGGTTTAAATTAACATAATCCCAAAGTTCAAGGGTATAAATTGATATTTGCAAAAAAAAAAAAAAAAAATTATCATTTTGATATCAATTATGCTCTTCATTACGTTTCGTTTCAATAAATGTTGTCCATGACTTATAATTTTATGAATTAGATCTCTAAACTTTCATAAATGAATCAATTTAGACTCAATTATAATTAACTTTTAAAATTATTCATGCATTAATTATAACCATCCATTTTGTTAATATGATACTTGAAGAAAGGTACACAAGTATAAGAATAGATGCTTGAAAAATGTTGATGTTGTTAGATATTTTTGAAAAAAACAAAAAAACAAAAAATTTAATATCATGTTTAAATTAATATATAAACATCTTAATGCTTTTTAAATAAGTTAAATACTTGATATTATGTTGTTTATTTTTTATGTTATATTAACGAAATTACAGAATGGAAATTTTGATGGAAAATTAATATCACACTTATGACAATTTACGGGTCAATTGAAACAATTACAACCTCATTAATTTTAAGTTGATATACTTAAAAATGTATATAATTATGATTTTAGGATTTTTAATTAATAAGACCCATTTAGTTTAAGTATAAATTGATTTTTTTTCTCAATTTTTTTTATACCTACCTCTATTTAATGCTTCTTTTGAAATCGAAACAAACTAATATAACATCTAAAGATAAGTTAAATGTTGATTGAATAGAACGAATATGTACTACAGTAGTTCTAGAAATTTTTTCACGATAACTCTTGTTGTCCAACCGCCACCGCGGGTCACCGGGACCCATTTTCTACACTCACAACATACTCATGACCATTGGAGGGAAATTATTTGAAAAAAGAAAAAAAAAATCAATGCTTTGGTCCGGTGTGTGTTGAAGTTTGATAATGAAAGCGCTTTTAATGCCACCTAATATTTAACCTAACTTTTTCCCTCCCTCAAAAAAACCCTAAACCCCTTCATCCCTTCTTCATAAAACCACCACTCTCTTTATTTTATCCCTTTCATCTATCTTACCTCTTTCTTTCTTTTATTCTTTGCTTTTCAAACCCTAACAGTATTTGCAATTGGTATACTGTCTCTAGCTCTTCTTGTTTGAAATAGTTTACTTCGATATTGGCCCGGTTCACTCAGATAAATACGTAGTATACGTACTCATCATTTATATTATATTTGATTGAGCCGTGCCAATATCTCAGTGAGCTCTTTCGTTTCTTTTCAAACTCTCAATTTCCATGAATTTCAGGTTTGTCCCTCTTTCATATTTCAATTTTTTAATAATAACAATATTATTTGGTTTTACGAAGATTTTAACCTCTAAACCTCGTTCAGGAGAAGATAATATCTCTTATTGAACTATGCTCAATCTCATTTTTATAATTAATGGATTTGCGATGCTTAGTTATGAAAATGGTAATAGAATTTTCTTTTTGATTTCGATTGTGTTGTGCTAACTTGGTCTAAAATATTTTTAATGGTTGATCCTATTCAAATTAATGGACTGTAAATCTTCTATTAAAATTTGGATTGTTATGTATAATTTAAGTGGGGAGATCCGAACCACTGACCTCTTAGTTACCAACACATACGTTTGTTGAGCTAGATTTGTTTTAACATTTTTTTTTTCAATTATGTGTCTACATTTTTTATGTTTTAAAAATTGCTTTACATGATTTTTAATGCCTAATATAAACCAACTAGTGGTTCAAAAATACCTATATGTAGGAAAAGATTATGATATTGGAATGATTGTTAGATGATATATAATTAAATTGAGAATGGACAATGAATTGTCTTGTGTTTGAAACTATATTTCAACGAGAAATCTATCATATATGCTTCTTGACAAGTATGTGAGTGTTTTTTTGTTCTACAATGTGTGGGATAAGAGAATCAACTATACTTTAAAATTATAGTACAAGATTTATATTAGTTGAACTAGGGTTGCTTTAAATTTTGAAAATGGTTTTGTGTGTGTATATTTGAAGCAAAAATTAAAGTAAAGGGAATGTATGAATGTATCAACTATTGCATTTAATTTGAAAAAAAAATGGGTGGCTTATATTTACATATATTTACTTCTGCAGGTGCACAAAAGATTCCAAATGATAACATAATAGTTTATGAAAATTTAATGCATTAATTTCCCCTCCACAGAAGACACTATTTTCACAACTACCCACCAATAATTATAAATTATTCCTCTAATTAGTCTCAATAAACAGTCTAACTTGATTGAGGTGAGGTGAAGATTCAAACTTTTTCACCTTTCAAAATTATGAATTCTTAAATTGGTATATATATATTTTTTAGATTAATGATTTAATGTTATTAAAAAATATTTTTGGTACTCAAACTTTCATGAAACTAATAATTTAATCCCCTTATTTTGGTTTGTAATGATTTAATCCTTGTAGTTTTAATTTTGTAATAATTTAGTCTCTGAACTTTAGTATGTAACAATTTAATCATTGTATTTTCAAATTTGTAACAATCTAGTCCTTAACGTAAAAAAATAATCAAAATTAGATATCAATTTTTATTATTTTATGATGTAGACTTTGTATTTTGTAGAAATATTGAGTTTCTAATTAGTCTATCAAATTATTTATGTAAGAAATTTAAGGATACCTTAACACTAATATCTAAAGGGGACTAAATAGTTACAAATTTTAAAGTATAAAGACTAAATTGTTACATAGTAAAGTTTATGGACTAAATTGTTACAAAATTAAAAGTACATAGACTAAATTGTTACAAAATTAAAAGTACATAGACTAAATTGTTACTTCCATGAAAGTTTAGGGACGATATTTAACCTTTAATGTTTTAAAATAAATAGTTTACATTTATAATCTAATCTCATTTTAATTTAATATTATACGTTAAAAAATAGTGGGTATCCCATTTAAATTAAATTTGAATTCATTGATAATATTGATGAGTAGAATTAGAGTATATTTGAATCAATATTTACTTTAGTTAGTACTTTAGATTACTTATGTTTAGTTGAAATTAATTAGTTAATTATTTTTATTTTTATAAGTCTATAAATAGATAATTTAGAGTTGTAATAGGGAATTTTTGATTATATTTTTTAATATAGAACATTTGAATCTTTCAAAGAATCTTTTCTTATTTTAGGGATAAATTTCTTAGTTTACTATGGATTTGACGTAAATACCTTTTTGTTGCATCAATTATTTTTATAAAGAATTATTCTCTAATAATAATCTTGATATATAAATGAAATTATTCATTGTTGAAACATTTTACAGGTACTCACACTTAAGTTTTGTGTATGACTTTGATATCATTGGGTAAGATGAATGATATTTTTGTAATATATTGTCAACTTTAAATCTAAGTCACAGCACTATATATTTTTCATTTAACTCAAAATGTTCCCTAATAATTGGGATAATTATTTTTACCAATTAACATACCCATGTGAGAGCAAGTTTTGAACTCCCAACAACATGCACCACCTGCATCCTCAGCCCTTTGCCTGCATACTTTCACCAATCCTCATTAATCTATTTGTACAAATGGCAAAAACCACTCCTAAAATATTATATTAGTTATAATTATACTCTCAAACTTTTGATTATAAAAACTGACTTCTTAAATTTATACAATTGTTAAAATTGGAGCCTAAAAACTTACATAATTGTAAAATTTCTACAACGTTATCCTAAGTTTTAGGATCCAATTTTAATATTTGTATAAATTTGAAGACTCTTATTTTATAATTAGAAGTTTGAGAGTGTGATTATAATTATCACCATATTTCTTGCCACATCTATATAAAAATTAGTTTCCACATACACTCCAGCTAACTGTCAACATTAGTGTTAATTAAATTTCTATTTCAATATACTCCAACTCACTTTTCACCAGAAATGGATGTTCTTTTTTTTAGACCAAATGAAGGCAATTAATTACTCAACATAGGTCTTCATTGCTATATATAATAATAATTCCACGTTTTTTTAAATATTTGGTTTTCTTAAAATCCGTGCACTGAGATCAAATCTCATACTCCAAAATTGACGATACAAGTTTATATTAATTAAACTACACCGGTGTTGAAAATAATTCAAAGTATAATATGAAAAAGAATTCATAAAAATTATTTATATCATATGTATATTTTATCTAAAAATAATAATTACCATAATAGAAGAAATTGAATTCCAGCGGAAATAATTTATCGCCTTTGCCATTAATTAAGATTTAGAAACTTAGAATTACTGAGAAGGAAAAAGATAAAAGTTTAAGCATGCTTGTAAGCATAAAATTACAGAGGAAGAATATTTTACCTCTGAAGACCGTTCTTCAAATTCTTCTTCAGATCTTGAACACACACTCCTTTTTGGAAGAGAGAGGATAATTTCAGGCAGAAAACTTTTCTTTGTAAGTTGAGATTTTCTTGAGAGAGATTTTCACGTAAAAAACCACTATCTCAAGATTGCATAAATTTTTGTAATTAAAACAAGAATAGGGAGGGGAGTTGTAACTCTCCTCTGTAACTCCCCACTTCCTTAGAGAGGAATTAACGTAATATTATTTTATTTAAATTAAACCCAATTTAATTAAATCAAATAATAATTTTAATCTAATTAATTAATTTTAATTAAATAATAATAATTAAGTAATCTAATTAATTTATTATTTTATATTTAGTTAAAACCATATTAAAACCATATTCAAATAAATATCTCTCATATAACCTATAGTTTTAATATGAATCTCAATCAAATTAATTTTAACCTATAGTTTTAATATGAATCTCATCATGTTTCAAAATATATACATATATGAATCTCATTCATATTATATTATTTATTTTTTGAATCATATTCAAATACATTATTCTCTCATATTATATAATTTAATTTTGAATCTTATTCAAAATTAACTATATTATGATGTATTTATATACATTACATTAATTTTATCATATACAATTAACATACATTCCCATACAATTTGAACACTTCAAATTTTTTCAGAACTCTTTAATCCTTGTTTTATCTGTTTGTGAGCTAGCAAAGTGACCTAAATAGACCTACAAATTAGAAACTCCAATGATCCATGATTAATTAATTAAACTCTTTAATTAAATTAATCAACATTCCTTAACTATAGGTCACTCCACTAAAAATCTATAGTTGCACTTGTTGCACTCTTCACAAATCATTCATAATTATAACTGGGTCAAATAACCGTTTTACTTTTGTAATTCCCTCATGCTCCTTAAGTCATTATAAAAAAAATCCCTTTCGGGCCAATAAGAGGACGTGCCCCATTGTTCAAGACCTAAAGTTAGCATTTAAGGGAACAACTCATCTACTTACCTGAAATCGAGAATGAGTGAATTTCATCTTGTGTAGCTATGTTTCTAGCTCCTCACTCGCTCCTATTCCCAAAATAGTAGGCTTATTGAGTCGATGACATGGGTAACTCTCCCCCATACAAATCAAAGGACAGTCTCTCACAAGCAGGAGTCCATAACTCACTAAGGATTGATATCGAGTTACAATGGTCATCTTATGAAATATTAATCTCTTCAGTCAATGGTGTTACAAAGAGAGATTAATTATTTCACAGTCTAATCTTATACAAACTCTTTGTATAGAATACCTCCGCTCGCATGTCTCTATATAAACGAATTGGATCAAATCATTTGTAACGATTGCAATGTGGGTCATATCCATAGTATTACTAGGATACGGTAGGGTTGGCAAAAATCCCCGCAGATCCCTGTCCCGATAGGGGATTATAACTGAGTTTCCGATCGAGGACGAGAAGGGTTAATCCCGCCCCGCTCGACTCCGATTAATTTTTTTTATTATATATATATATATAAATTTACAAATAAATATATATAAATATATTTATATATTAATTTTAAAAATATTTAATAATTATATATATACAAAAAAAAAAAAAACTGAGGATGAGGAGAAATACCTTCACGGGATGAAGATGGGATCCCCGTTGCCAATCCTAAGATAAGGTACCCAATCTTATCCATATACGGTAGACCATCTACATTATCGCTTGAACATAATCCACTGTATGCCAACCACATACTATTCAAGTTACATTAAACAATCTTGAATCTCAGTTTATTGGATTAAGTTACATAAGTCTAGATGTCAAATAACATAGCTCCTTATTTTATTAAATAAATGGATTTTATTTATACATTACAAACCACGAGATTTAGGGCATAAACCCCAATAATAATATATATTCATCTCTAACTCATTTGCAGAGTTTTTAAAACTTTTAGGAATAATTTGGTAGAGAATCCAGATTAATTTTTATGTTTTTAGATCTATTGAGTTTAGCAAATATGTGTTTGGCAGTCAACCAAGATTCTATTTCTGAAAACTGTTATTGAAATTTGTGATCCAAACAATGCAAATTCTAAAAAAACATATTTTCAATATATTTAGATTTTGAATTTTGAATTTTAGAATGTAGAATTAAATTAAATAAAGATAAAAACATTAAGAAATACAATATGTCATGTTACAAACTCAATTCATTTTCTAAAAAATATAATATGTATTATGTAATGTATTATAACTATATAATATTACAAAATAATAATTATATCACTTTTTTTTTTTTAACATAAATCACATTCATAAAAAAATTAATAATTGTCAACTGAATATTAGGGAGTAACTACAACTAATTTTGTTATTTATAAATATATAATATCAAACACATTTTAAACCTTTGTTTAAATTAGAATCTAATTTTTGGATTTGGTACTAAATGCATATATAAAAACATGAAATACAACTACATTTGCATTGAATCCCTTGTTTTCAAATTTTCTATCCAATTGAAAATTTTAAGTGACAAGTGACAAGGAGGTCATCTCAAGCTTCATCTCACTACAAGAATTTTGGGCTTTAATATCGGTTGAAAAAAGTGAAATCGGATGTATAATGTCGGTTTTTTTTTTTTTAAAAAAAGCGGATCTTTAATGTCGGTTTAGGGTACCTTTAATGTCGGTTTTAAATCGACATTAAAAACCCGCTTAATTTATCCTCTCACTTTCTATTTTTCCCCCATTTTTTTCATTTCCCTCTTCACTCTCCCCCTATTTTCTTTTTCCTCTCATTCGCACACTTCCCTCTTCAGACCCTATTCTTTCTCACTCCTCTTTTCCAAAACCTTGCCATTCCTCCGTTAATCGTGGGTGAAGAGTTCGTCGTGGTGTAGATCTGGCCTCCATGCAAGTTTGCTCGTCGTGCAACCCGCGCCGCCACACCCAATCACTCAAATTTGCTGGTCATTCCACCGGATCTCCTGCTCGTTTCGTCGTCGTTTACGTGTCTCCACTGGATTTGCTGCTCGTTCCATCGTCATTCGCATGTCTCCGCCAGATCTGCTGCTCGTTCGCGTCTCTCCGCCAGGCTCGCGTCTCTCCGTGCAGATCTACTGATTTGACATGGACAATTCTTCAATCATTGCTACATTCCCTACTGATTTGCGGGAAGAAGTTTGGATCTTGGACTTTATCTCAGTGTTCATTTCAAAATATGTTTTTCTTTCTGAGTTTGACTATTTGTCTTCTTGTGTTCCAGGTTCTATTAACTTCACTATGTTCCAGGACCTGTATCTATCTTACCAGTTCAGCCAAGTATGCAAGATCATCTTTTTGAGTTCTTCTGGTTCATATAATTGCACTTCCTTCAGTTTTACCTTGTTATAGGAATTATTGTCTGATACAAACAGTTGTGTTTTTAGACTTGTTTCGGCTCTCTGTCTATGATGGACGAGTGTAATGTATATGGTTGTGAGGTAAGGAAAGTGATTTATGTTTGTTTTACCGTTCTTCTAAAGAAAATGGTTTACCTAACTACTACTGGAATGTTGATGTATTATATTATGATGATGAATAAATATATTATTGCCTGTAAGACTTTTTCAATTTGAATAGGTCCATAGTTAGTGCAGGTCTAGTGGTGTTATTGTTCAATAAGCTCAATTATTTTAGATTGGAGCTCTTTTTGTATGGATGACCGAGGTTACATTTTTAACTTGTTTTGTTGGTTTTGTATGTTTTCCTGTATTCTGTAATATTTGCTCGATGAGGCTAGATTTTCCATTAAGAAGTCATAGTATATGATTATAATTTATTTGCAAACTTATAACCTCCACTAGTGTTGGTTGTTGTTCCGGTATGCCAGTGAGCAGACAACTCAGGTTAGTCCGCAGCGGAGGAACTTGAGGCAAGGTGTCCTAGATGCAATTCCTGAGGATGAAGAAGTTGGAAAGGAGGAGAATGGAAGTAATGGGTTGATTCGGCACCAGAATGTACAGGTCAAATGTTGTTCTCCTCTTATAATTTTGTTCTCAATTCTCTAGGCGTTTTGTGAGCTCAGGAATTTTGGGGTTAATCAAGGTGCTCGAGTTTGTAGGTTGCACTGTGGTAGTTTGTGGGTTATTCATGCACTTTTGTAGTTTTTGTGACAACTTTTGAGATTTGAAGTACATTGTGAGCTAAATTTACTTATTGATGTATGTGTTCTTGAATATTCATTTTTCGGAAATTCTGATAATTTCATTGAGAACAAGTGGTTGTGAAATATTTTTGGGAGTGTGTTTTTTTGAACAGGTTCAAGGTAAATTTTTGGTTTTGTAGTGGTAGCATCGTTATGCTGCCGAAAATTTTCCATCGTCTTTGTATCTCATATCTAGGTAATCAAGCTTCTCTTCTTCAAGATCTTGAAAAAGAAGATTCTCTCGTTTATTCAACTATTGAGTTTTTTTGTTATGCAGGTGAAACAAAGGAGAAGATTTGGTATCGCAACCTCTTTATGCTTTTTCTTGGGGAACTCTAAATCCAACACATTCACTACAAGAATTTTTCCTTGAATGTACCATTTATGCACATTCCCAATAAACACGGTTAGTTGAATATGAATTCTGATCATATTTTCACTTTCAATCCCTTGTCTTAAACCTTTATTGTTTGTGATCCTTTGAACAACAGTGGTCAGACAAAGATGCCTATAACCAGACACTATTGAAGTTGGGGGGAGGGGTCTGTTCAAGAAGAATTATGAAGGGATTCATACTTACTAAGTAGAGAGGGACAGTAAATTCATAATGTTTGTATTACTTGTAATTCCTGTTTTCAAGGCCTGAATTATTGTATGGCCTTTTAAATATAATTTTATAGCAGAATTTGCGAATTAAATGTAATAGATTTACAATCCATACATGAATAATATGTCATAGCCACAACGTTCGATGATGATGTGTCATGTTATACTTTGACCGAAAAAATGGATTTGGCAACGGAATTTAAAAAAACGGACAATAACTGATAAAAAGGACAGATTCTGGCTTCAATATCAGTTTAAAGGGCTTCATTTGATTCTTAGGCTTTAGTTGTAACGACATTAAAACCGACATTAAAGGGCTTTAATGTCGGCTGCAAATTTCATTAAAGGGCTTTAATGTCCGTTGCAACTGACAATAAAGAACAGTGTTATTAAAGCCCTTTAATATCGGTTTAAAACCAACATTAAAGACAACCGACATTAAAGGGCTTTAATAACACTATCTTAATGTCGGTTTAAAACCGACATTAAAGCCCGAAATTCTTCTAGTGTCTCATCCATCATATCTCTCGAAGACAAATGATGACTCGATTTAAATGTGTTTAACAAAAATGAAAGCATAATAAGTGGCCCTAAAAAATGAAAGCATAATAAGTGGCCTTTTTTATCCCATATCAGAAGAAATATTTACCATCACATAGTCATATATATGGATATAGGTATTGAATTATAAATTTAGTCTCTCGACTTTTATGTTTGTGTCTAAAAAGTCAAAAAATTTTAAACCGTGTTAATAAATAACTTTCGATTTTTATGTCTCATAGCTCTATGAACTAAAAAATATCAAATAGATTTATGAACTCTCAATTTAATATTTGATGAGTCCATATCATGTTCAACATTTTTCAAAACTAGATAAGAGGCATGTGCATCGCACGTGGTTAAAATTTTTAGAATATATGTTTCCTATAGTGAAATTACAAATTTAATCTCTGTTTCCCAGTCGGCATTTGTAGCTGGTCGGTCTATATTTGACAATGCGATCATTAGTCATGAGTGTTTGCACTTCCTGAGATAAAAAAAAATTGGGTAAAAAGGGGTCCAACATTAAAGCTTTACATGAGTAAAACTTATGACAGAGCAGAGCGGCCTTTCCTTAAAGGAATCATGTTAGCTATGGGGTTTGATAATGTACTACTATGCAGACCTTTTCTATTTTCATCAATGGAGAGCCGATTCAACACTTTACCCCCACTAGAGGACTACGACAAGATGACCCTCTATCTTCATTCCTTTTTCTTTTTTTTTGCTCCGACGTTCTGTCTGTTATTGTCCATGTGGCATTTGATTTAGGTCAGATCTCTAGAATCCAATTAGGTAAATTTCTTTCCCATCTATTTCTCACCTTTTTTTTGTAGATGATTTATTTATCTTCCTCAAAGCCTCAATTGAGGAACGGTAGAAGCTTAAATAGATTTTAGGGTGTTACGAGTTAGCATCGAGTCAGTGCATGAATTTTAAAAAATCTAGTATATTTTTCTCTCTAAATGTGAATCAAGAAAAATCTGTTTACGTTCAGGCGATTTTAAATGTTTTTAGGGTCAATTCGTTTGGTTCGTATCTGGGTATGCCCTTGTCATTCTCAAGAGATAAGAGTTTGGAATTTTGTAACATAAAGGAAAGGGTTTTGGAAATCCTTACAGGGATGGAAAGCAAAGATATTTACTTGTAGAGGAAAAGAAGTGTTGATCAAGAGTGTGGTTCAGGCAATTCCTACCTATATAATGGGTTGCTTTTGCGTAGCCATAGTATATCCTTAAAAATTTGAAAGCTATTTCAGATATGAATTAGTCTATCACACTTTGTGATATAATAATGGTGCAAACACGAAACTGAGGATATTAGAAAACACTAAAGACCGATTGAGAGAAAATGTCATGCTTGTGACCAAGATGGTTTTGATGACATATATTTTAGTTTATGTAAAAGAACTTTTTAAGCTAAAGTGTATGGGGGTCGCCTAGAATATCTAGAACTACGAGACATTGTCTCTTATGTGCTAGGCAAGTAGATGCTCTAGGATATATGTCTCTCAGCTTATGTTTGATCAACTTTAATGCAAGTAGAAGATTGTTGGGATTTATGCCCTAAAGCCTTTTATTTGATATAATAATTGATTAAGTTAAATATGTAATAATTAGTTATCCATTACAAGAAAATCCAAGGTTATTTCATGAGCATTGGACAGTGTGTAGTAGACATACATGTGGATTGTGTTCATATAATAACCTAAAAGGTCTATAGTATATAGATAGACTTGGATGTCTTATCCTGGTAATACTATGGATACGATCCACTTTGTAACCGCTACAAATATTGTAAGTGTTACTACGATGTGATCTAAATCATTCATGTGGAGACATGCGAGTGAAAGTATCTTATGCAATGAGATTGTATAGTATCTTATGCAATGAGATTGTATAAGACCGGACTGCAAAATACTTAATCTCTCTTTGTAACACTGTTGAGTGAAAAGTTTAATATTTCATAGGATGACCATATGTAACCCGATCTCAATCCTAAGTGAGCTATGGACTCTTGTCTATGAGGGTTGTCCTTTGATTTGTATGGGTGAGAGTGATTCAAGTCGCCGACTCAATAAGCCTACCATTTTGGGGACTTGTCCAAGTGAAAAGCTAGGAACATTACTAAACAAGATGTAATTCACTCCTTCCTGCCTTTATGGTAAGTAGATTATTTGTTCCCTTAAGTGTTAGATTCTAGGTCTTGAACGAAGGGTACTCACCCTCTCAATACCCCAAGTGGGATTTAGTTTATGGTAGGACCATAAATAAATTGTTCATTAAAGGGATCGGTGGTATTTAAGGAGTAAGAGGTAATTACATTGGTGAAATGGTAATTTGATCCAGTTGAATTACGAATAACTTGTTAAGGATCAATTTACTTGTAATAGATAAATCTATGGACACAAAATATTCTAGAATGTAAATAGTGGAGTTGTGGGTCTTTGGAGTGATCCATAATTAATGAATGTTGATTAACGTAATTAAAAAGTAGCTAATATTGGATCATTGGAGCTTCTAAACTAGTGGTCATTCATTAATTATGGAGTGACCCATAATTAATGAATGACCACTAGTTTTGAAAGAATTTAAAATGTTCAAATTCCATTAAGAGGATATTCATTAATTGTATATGATACAATTAATGTAATGTATATGGAAACATTATAATATAAAGTTAATTTTGGATAAGATTCAAAATTAGATTTTATAATAAAAGAAGATTTATTGTATTTGAATAAGAATCAAATAATAATTAATATATATTAGATTCATATTAAAACTATAGGTTTAAAATTAATATGAATGAGATTCATATTAAAAACTATAACTGACATATATATTTGTATAATATTTAAATATTTAAATTAAATATTAGATATTTAATTTTAAATTAATTAATTATTTTAATTAATAATTAATTAAATTAAATTAGTAATATAAATGGAGAAAATGTGAAGTGGTGATTTCTTGGGAGGGAAGTCTTTTCTTATAGGGTTGGTTATTGTAGAAAAAACTTCCTCCCATCTCCTCCTATTTTCTCCTCTCCTCAATGATTTTCACTAATGCTCTCCAAGAAAATCAATTCCCTTTAATCTTTTTCAAAAGGTGGCTTCCACAAATCGGTTATTGCCAAGAGAATATCAAGGAAGACTCTATGGCAGCATCACAATATCGTTCGTGGAATATCGATTCGTTGAGGAAGAAGACGTTGCGAGAATTCTTGAAGACGATCTTCAACGGTGAGCTCTTTCCTCTTTTCTTGTAGTTTTGCTTAACCAGTTAAGCGGTGGATCTTGTTGACTGTATTTTCTTCTTTTCTGTGTTAATATTTCCAAAACAAGATTGAAAGAAAACAGATCACTTGCTTCCGTTGCGAAATCCGATCCCTTCAGAAACTTCGCTAACCTTATTGGGAGAAAATGTGTGCACCTCGCGAGATGGAAGGGTTAAATTTTAGAGATTTGATTTCGTTTTAATCAAGCGCTTCTTGCGAAAATTGCTTGGCGTGTTCTTAAAGATACTAACTCCTTTTTTACTAGGGTCTTAAAAAGGCAGTATTTTCCATCTTTGAATGTCCTTCAGGTGGTTGGTAAGAGCAATTGCTCTTTTTCTTTTTGTTTTGGAAAGGTTTTGTTTGGGGTGTCTATTTGCTCAGTGTTGGGATCATCAAGGAAATGGGTAATGGGTCCTCTATCAGTGTTCTCAGATCCGTTTCGACCGTCATTGTCTAAACTTATTACCTTGAATTTTTGAAATTGTGATGTGATTGCAGCATTCTTACTGGATAATAATGGATAATGGGATGTTGTTAAAGTCAATAATTTTTTCTACCCGGTGGACTCTGAAGAGATCCTGAACATTTTCTAATATTCAGCTAGCCGAATATTAGAAAATGCTGGGATGAAGGTATTAAGCTAGCCGATTGTGCTGGGCTAATATTACTATCTTTTCGAACAGTAGGTTTTTGTTCATATCCTCAATCGTGTGTCAGTCCCTCTCTTGAAGTTTCACTCTCTGGTTGAGGTAATAAGAAGTTTGTCTATGCTTTTTAATGCTATATCTTTTTGTTTTGTTTGAAGAGACTGGAACATAACTGCATCCAATCTTCATGCATGTCCTCTATAGGATCGGTATAGCAACCCTAGAGGGGTAAATATGGTTTATTAAACTAATGAAAACTTTTTACTAATGTGGGCCTAATTAAACAAATTAATATACTTTTTGAAAAACAAGTAATTTAAACATAGTTTTATACATATGCATTCACTTTCAATGACCAATAAAGTGATATTAACAAATTCAAGCATCCCATTTAATTTTCATAACAAAGTTGATAATATAAATATGCAAAGATAAATCAACCAACCTAAATAAACAAATGTGAAGAATTAATCTCAAGAATAAATTATAGCAATTAATGCAAATAAAATATAGTAACATATTAATTACAAAATTAAAGTAGTATAGAGATAGAGAAAAAACACCGATAAATTTTATAATGATTAGCGCCTTTTTGGTATTTTGAATAAGGATCTCACCGGCTCTTTCCACGGATTAGTGCCCATCCACTAAACTGCTCTTTTTGCGAGTTCAAGAACAAACTATCCATGAATTTGGATCAAACCATTACAACCACTCTTTTTTGGAACTAAGAGCAACCTTTATAAAATGTTTGGAAAAATTAAAGAACACACGCAAGAAACTCTCTAAAAGAGCGAATTTATAAATTTTTGAACTCACAACAAATCAATAAATCCTTATCATACATAAATCTCTCTCAAGAATAAGATAAAAATAAAAAGAAAATTGAAGCTTGGAGAGGGCAACAATAGAGGCTTAATAATTATGAGAATTGAAAAATATGTGTAATTGTTATTTTAATCTTGGAGAAGATGGAGATTTTAAAAAGAGAAGAAAAAGTGAAAACCAAATTAATTTGAGGTCGTTGGATGTGTTAGCCTTTTGATCCATAATTCTCAAATTAATTAATTTTAATTATTTTGATGATAAAAAACATGATTTTATTTACTAAACATTTTATTATTTTGAATAGCCCATAGCGTAGAGGTCAAAACAACAACGATTCCATACATTTTGAATCACCCAAATTGGAGTTCCGATAAAAAAGATATAACAAAAATAAGTGTAACGGAAAAATACCCAGAGATGATGTGGCAAATTAATCAACAAGTTGGACCAATTAGAGAGTGTCACTTGGAACTATAGGGTGAAAGACACATGGGTCTTAAATTTGACTTGGTGGATTTTAGTTTTTATTGAAAGAAAAGAGAATTAAAAGAAATTGATTTTGTAAAATAAAAAAATGAATTTAATATTATTTTATATTGTGTCTAACGGCTAGTTTTTGAAAATGGTAGACTTTGTTTTTTTGTTGAGGAGATATATATTATTATATTATTTCTTTTGTTGTGTTTAACGGTTAGTTCAGTTTAAACCTCTGCCATTCAATTTAACTTTTTGAACAATACAATGACCCAAATTAAAATACTTATTGCCCTACTTCCCTTTCTTTTTATACTTCATCTTCTCCAAAGTTATTTAACTTTTCAGTTTTACAGTCCTAATTAGCAAAAAAGCCATAATTGTTGCTCTCTCCACAAACTTCCAATTTTCTTTCTTTTTATGTTATTCTTGAGAGAAATTTTTATTGTATTGTGAGGTATAAAGTTGTGATGACTTCAAATTTGTATACCCATCTTTTTTAGAGAGTTTTTTTATTGTGTGATTTAAAGCTTAAACAGACATTGTAACAGTTGGATCCTAACCTGTAGAAAAGATCGGGTTTGCTCTGAACCCGTAAAAGGAGCAAGGTAGCGGTTCAACTCTCATCCGTGAAAATAGCCAAAGATTTTTTTTTAATCGAAGTCCCAAGAGGCCATTGGGAAAGTGGAGGTAGGTATGTTGACCGAATCACTATAAAAATCACGGTGTCTTCTTCTCTAACTCTTTCCTAGTTATTTTTTTTTTATTTAATTTTAATTGCTTGCTTTTGTTAGTTGATATTAATTGAATAGATTAACACATACTTTTTTTTACAATATTGTTATTTAGTATCAATAGAGTTTTATTAATTTTATTTAAAAATTATTTAATTAGATCAAATTGAACATACTTTAAGAAGAAATTTAGTTAAACCCTATTCACCCCTCTAAAGTTTCCATATCGGTCCAACAATTAGTATCATAATAAGGTTGCTCTCTTGAAATTTAATTAATTAATTAACTTTTTTTTTTTTTTATAAACTTTATTGTTAGAGCATTATGGTAAATCTAGTAGCAAAAGAAATTATTGAAGGTCAATCTACTTCTAAACCTCCTTATTTTGATGGTTCAAATTATGAATATTGGGAAGCTAGAATGAAAATTTATTTGCAATCTATTGACTATAATTTGTGGTTAATTGTTGCTGAAGGTCCTTATGTATCCATGAAAAAGGTTGATAATGTTGATAAGTCTAAATTAGAAGAAGAGTATGCTGAAGATGAAATGAAAAAAAAAAATTCTTTTAATGCTAAGGCTATTAATTGTTTGTATTGTGCTTTGAGCAAAGATGAATTTAATAGAATATTCATGTGTTCTTCTGCTCAAGAAATTTGGAATACTCTTGAAATTACTCATGAAGGAACAAATCGAGTTATAGAGTTTGAAATTAGCATGCTTGTTCATAATTATGAATTATTTAAAATGGATGCTAATGATTCTATAACAAATATGTTTACTAGATTTTAACATTATCAATGCTTTGAATAGACTAGGTCAAGTCTATACAACAGTCGAAAATGTTAGAAAAATTCTTAGGTCTCTACCTAAGACTTGGGAAGCAAAAGTGACGGCAATCCAAGAAGCAAAGGATCTCACAAAACTTCCATTGGAGGAACTCATTGGCTAATTCATGACCCATGAGATTACTATGAAGGAATACTTGGAGGATGAGTCCAAGAAGAAAAAGAGCATTGCATTAAAGACCATTTC